>NW_010203832.1:0-5952 GCF_000695765.1 Mesitornis unicolor | reverse complement strand
AGCAGGAACCCACCAGAGTGATGAAGTTGACAACCTTATACTACTCATCTCAGCCAATAGCTCCTAAGGAATGGGTCATGTCCTCCTCCTATTTTTTGCCCATGTGTATTTACTAAATGTGGTACTAAATCTAAGCAGGAATTCAAACATAATAAGGGAAATTATAGTCCAGAATTACCCTGGTGGCCAAAAGTGGCCACTTGGGTAACATCATTTAGCAGTCTTCACTATGTGAAGAGAACAGAAATAACATTAACAATAAAAAAAGGAGGGGAGAATCGTTGTTAGTGTAAACTGGATTACTTTAATAAGGTCAGGAGGAAGAAGCTTGGATGTAGAAACCCTAAATAACTGCTGCTATAATATACCATACTTTTTTGCTTTAATAATGAAAAGCCTTTGGGAGAAGTTTCCTATGAATATTTTATTTTCTGTATATGTCTCAATAAGTTAAAAACCTAAGAGAGTTACTTAAGTTCTAGCCTTTGAACATTTTTATTCAAAGAATAAGTAGGACACACCACTTAAGTTTTCAGCTGTGTGTGCAGAACCTCCCTTTACCAGAGTCTGTGAGAACTCATACTCAGAGGAAGACTGATCTTCCACATGTTCAACAGGCATGCAGAAATTCACACATTTTCATATGCTACCTAGGCTTGCCAGATTGTACTGGATATCTTGCAAGAAGTAGCTCTGCTTCCATTCCAGAGAACACAGTTTATATCCCAACATCCAAGGTTTTCATTTAAAACTGCATAAAAGCTGCCACGAATTAGGCTTCTTATAAAATCCCAATGGCAAGAAGTGTGAGTACTTTGTGCCTGGCTTCAATTAGTCAAGCAAAACAGTATCAAAGATGGCTGGGGAAAATTGGTGAGGAAGAGAGGGAATGGAGGAAGCATCAGGGCAAAAGAGACAACACATCGTAACTCCTGTATACTTCACTATACTTGTGAAGTGAAGTGAATCTTTCCTTCACAAATAATAGCCATATTAAAAAAAAAGGCATTAATCTTTCATTAAGTCATCTCTTATTGTTATTCTGACTAGAATTTCAATCTTGTATTAATCAAAACCAATAAATGATCTAAAAGCAATGCTCCTGTAAAAGGTTCAGTTTCAATAATTACTGTTTTCCACAAGAAGCAGATTTCCTTAAAAAACCCTCAAGCCCCCAAACGCCCTGCAACCTCTTCTGTTTCAGCCTAATGAACACGGGCATGACAGTGTTGTAGAATGCATAGCATTGACCCTTATTGCTTCAACAGTCCGATTGTATTCATTTTTAATATCCATGTTTTGTTGCTCATTATGGCAAAACAAATATGGCATTTTGCAAAGCATGCATGACTCTCAGCATTTTAAGTGTATATGGAGTTCTCTATGAGAATTTTAACCATAACTTGTAAAGTATAATGACCATCTAAAATGAATAGCCTAAAACCTAGTTTATTGATTACAATACTGGGTAATACAATGTGCTTTATTTAATATTTAATTAACTGCTTCACATTTGTACTGAAGCTTCTTAATTATTAATACATGGTTCATTATTTAACACAGAATATAAATTTAAATTTAAATCAATTAAACAAGGTGAATCTACATAGTGAAAAATGGCTTATCCTCCAGCGATAACCTTTGACCTGGAAACACAGTAAAGAGTGAAATTTGCATGTCTTCCCCCATACCTAAGAAGACTATGCTTTTTAGGTCGTATATAGTAAATTCTTCTACTGATGTACATTTTCTGTAATAAACCAAACATCTTAAAAAATATCATAGAATCAGAGAATGGTTTAGGTTGGAAGGGAATTTAAAGCTCATCCAGTCCAACCCCCTGCCATGGGCAGGGACACCTCTCACCAGCCCAGGTTGCCCAAAGCTCTGTCCATCCTGGTTTTGAACACTTCCAGGAAGGGGGCATCCACAACTTCCCTGGGCAACCTGTGCCAGTGTCTCACCACCCTCACAATAAAGAATTTCTTCCTCATATCTAGTCTAAATCTATCCTCTTCCAGTTTAAAACCATCCCCCCTCGTTCTATTGTTACCTGCCCTTGTAAAAAGTCCCTCCCCAGCTTTCCTATAGGACATCTTTAGGAACTGGAAGACTGCAATAAGATGCCCCTGGAGCCTTCTCTTCTCCAGGCTGAACAGCCCCAACTCTCTCAGCCGGTCCTCGTAGGGGAGGCACTCCAGCCCTTTGATCATCTTTGTGGTCCTCTCCTGGATGCACTTCAGCAGCTCCGTGTCCTTCTCATACTGGAGGCCCCAGAACTGGACACAGTACTGCAGGCGGGGTCTCACCAGAGGAGAGCAGAGGGGCAGAATCACCTCCCTTGTCCTACTGGTCACACTTCTTTTGATGCAGCCCAGGATGCTGTTGGCCTTCTGGGCTGCAAGCGCACATTGTCAGCTCATGTTGAGTTTTTCATTGACTGACACCCTCAAGTCCTTCTCCTCAGGACTGCTCTGAGAGCCATTCTCCACCCAGCCTGTATTTGTGCTTGGGATTGCCCCTACCCAGGTGCAGGACCTTGCACTTGGCCTTGTTGAACTTCATGAGGTTGGCATGGGCCCACCTCTCCAGCCTGTCCAGGTCCCTCTGGATGGCATCCCTTCCTTCCAGTGTGTCAACCGCACCACACAGCTTGGTGTCATCCACAAACTTGCTGAGGGTGCACTTGATCCCACTGTCCATGTTGTTGACAAAGATGTTGAACTGTACCGGTCCCAGTACCGATCCCTGGGGAACACCACTCGTCACTGGTCTCCATTTGGACATTGAGCCATTGACTGCAACTCTGAGTGTGACCATCCAGCCAATTCCTTATCCAGTGAGTGGTCCATCCATCAAATCCATGTTTCTTCAGTTTCGTGACCAGTATGTCATGCTGGACAGCATCGAACAAGTCCAAGTAGATGACATCAGTTCCTCTTCCCTTATCCACTGAAACTGTAACTCCATCATAAAAGGTCAGCAAATTTGTGAGGCACAATTTGCCCTTGGTGAAGCTGTGTTGGTTATCACCAATCACTGCATCCTCATCCTCTCTGTGCCTTAGGTGAGCCTTCAGGAGAATCTGCTCCATGATCTTGCCAGGTACAGAAGTGAGACTGACTGGCCAATAGTTTCCTGGGTCTTCCTTTTTCCCCTTTTTGAAAATGAGGGTTATGTTTCCCCTTTTCCAGTCATCAGGAACTTCACCAGACTGCCATGACCTTTCAAATATGATGGATAGCGGCTTGGCAAGTTCATCTGCCAGTTCTCTCAGGACCCGCAGATGGATGTCATCGGGTCCCATGGACTTGTGTACCTTCAGATTCTTTAGATGGTCTCAAACTTGGTCTTCACTTACAGTGGGCAGATCTTCCTTCTCCCAGACCCTACCTTTGCCTTCTGTGACTTGGGCAGCATGGCTAGAGCCCTTGCCAGTGAAGACCGAAGCAAATAAGTCATTCAGCACCTCAGCCTTCTCCGTGTCCCTTGTAACCAGTTCTCCATCTTCCTTCCAGAGAGGGCCCTCATCTTCTCTAGCCTTCCTTTTATCACTGATGTACCTATAGAAAATCTTCTTGTTCCCTTCTTGTGCTTGGCCAGTTTTAATTCCACCTGCGCCCTAGCTTTCCTAACCTGATCCCTGGCTGTTTGGGCAACATCTTTATAATCCTCCCAGCTAACCTGTCTTCGCTTCTACTCCCTATAGATTTTCCTTGGATGAAAAAGGGCTTCAGCTGCCTTTTTTCAGCTGGGGCCTGGAAGAGTAAACATTTTCAACATGAGTTTTCAGTAGGGCATTGGTAACACAGCAAACTTTCTCTCTTGATATGTAAAACTTCATTTTAAGCCTCTCAAGTTAAAACACTTATTTGCAGTAAGGGAAACAAGAGTCTTTAGGAAGTTG
The DNA here is from genome assembly GCF_000695765.1 of Mesitornis unicolor. Lineage (NCBI taxonomy): Eukaryota > Metazoa > Chordata > Aves > Mesitornithiformes > Mesitornithidae > Mesitornis > Mesitornis unicolor. The sequence continues at coordinate 2,045 of NW_010203832.1, read as the reverse complement.
TATAGATACCCAGCAATTACGATCCTGGAATGACTGTCTCTTCAAGTAACATCTTTATCTTAAAAGTGGTGGGCTGATCTCAGCCAGCAGCTAAGCACCACACAGCCACTCACTCACTCCCACCTCCTCAGAGGTACTGAGAGCACAGAAAAACTTTAACCTCCTTGGGAAGATGAGCTTTTCTTTTCAATGCTATCTGTTTCACTGACCAGGAAACCAAAAAGTGTGGTAATGTTAGTGTATCTGCAAGCCTTATTAAAGAGTCTGAAGCAAGAAGTACAACACCAATTTCACTAAATACTCTGATGATGTTTCTAAAGCCTTATTACTCACATGTGTGCATCTATCTATCTATCTACCTATCTACCTATCTATCCACATATATATATATCTATATAAACTAGTTTTATCCTTTCTTAAATACCTTTAAACATTACTCTAAATATTAGATGGAGGAGATCTATGAAGAATTGTATATCTCATATGAACTTCTAGAGATTAAATTTAAAATGCTCAGTGAAAGCTGCTGTTAAACATGCAAGTGGAAGTCATCCCTCAATGTTAGACAAGTCCTGCTGTGCTGTGCCTGTTGCTTCCATGGGAATTAACACCTCCAGATGTTTCCACCTAAAAAGTTACTTTTACTGTTTAACTGCCTATGCAAAATGGTATTAGAAAAAAGTTCAAAAATACTACAAAACACAACAAGATAAAATCTGGAATAGAAATAACTGGATTTATATTTTTTCATTATCATAATGCAAGCATATTTTTTAACTTTAAAAGTGATCTAGTCAAACATATTAAAACAGGATGGGTGCTAATTGACAGAAAAATCATTTAACCAATACAAGGTAACTGTACACACTAAAATACCATTTATTTCCCCTTTTAGTGATCAAATAATTATTCATATACCTCATTAGAAATGTATATAAGGAGCCATTACAATTAAACAGATGTGTATTTGCTTAAATTCATTTATTTATTCAATCCAGAGTCAGTTCAACATTTAATTCAGCATTAAGGAGAATCTTTTACATGTGGGTTTGCTGGGAAATTTAGGAGCTTATTGATACTATTTTAAGAGACAATGAACATAAAACAAGGTAAGAAATGTATTGTACTGTGGAAATATGGCCAGTACTATACTTTCCCCATAAAAGCAGAAAAAAATACAATAAAACAATTCAAATAGTTTCATGTTTCATCTGTACAGAAAGGTTGTTTCTCTGAAACTATAAAATGAGCAGTCTTCAAAATGCAGCTTTGTATAGCTAATCCTTGAAAAAAGAAATTAACTTAGCAATAATTTCTACTTATAATTGTTAACATCTGTTCTCTCTCTTCTTCAAACCTGGCTAAAGAGGTTGCTTGGTTTCATTCACACTTGCATTCAAATATATATATGTTAAGTTTTACAAAGAAGAAAATTCTGGCTTAAAATATCTGTGTAAGTATACAGTATATAATATTATACTCAGTTTTTAAGGTTTAAGTTTCAGATAAAATTGTGTGTGTGTGAAGGAGAGGTAGTTTACTGATTTTACTATAAATCACTAAATATCTCAAAAGGGTGAAGATTCATAAAGACAACTAAGAATAACTGAATCTGCATAAAATCATTTGTTGTGAAAACAGCAGAAAACACATTTCTTAAGCTTAGGCAGCAAACATTGTAATCGGAAAATAAATTACCTTTTGTGGTTCTCTGGCTAGAGAGCAAAGATCTGGGTTTGGAGATAGGAAAAAGGATGAAATTCAAAGAGATAGGAAGGAAACAGGATTTATAGGAGTATCACAGAATCACAGAATATTAGGAGTTGGAAGGGACCTCGAAAGCTCATCCAGTCCAACCCCTCTGCCAGAGCAGGATCACCCAGACCAGGTCACACAGGAATGCATCCAGGCGGGTTTTGAATGTCTCCAGGGGAGGAGACTCCACAATCTCTCTGGGCAGCCTGGGCCAGTGCTCTGGCACCCTTACAGTAAAAAAGTTGTTCCTCACATTCACATTTTTCCTCATGTTCAGTTTGAACCTCCTA
>NW_010203831.1:24464-30121 GCF_000695765.1 Mesitornis unicolor | reverse complement strand
GCTTTGTCTTCCTGGCACTAAATGCTTCTAAAACGTTACCTTTAGGGTTTTGGGGGTTTTGGTTTTTTCTTCCTGATTTTTTTTCATTCTCCTGGGGAAGATATTCCTCAGGAACATCCTCTTGCAAACAGCTGTGGGATTTTGACTTTGAGTGAAAACGAGCACGCTGATATTTAAATCTGCAGGGGTAAAAATATCCGTGCTGAGGAAAAAAAAAATCATAATTCTCAGTACTATAAATACATTTAGCTGAAAATTATGATTTTTTTCCTTATAATACTGTTTTAATTTGGGAGGGAGGAAAGAAATAGTTTTGATTTGGGGGGGGGGGGGGGTTGTGGGTTTTTTTCCTGCTTTGCTGGAATGACTGTCAGTTTTTAAAAGCTATTCACATTATCTCTCTCTCTCTCTCTCCTCTCTTCCAGTGCAACTGTAAAGAAATCTAATTTCATCTGTAATAAAGCACCTGATGGGCAGTGATCCCTGGCAAACAATATTTCAGCTTAATGCTAAGCGTTGAAAAAACATCATCGCAAAATAAAGATGCCAAGAAAAATCATCTGTGCGCTGGCTTGGCAGTGCTCCTCAGCAACGTGAGGGATGGCTCGACAGCGAGCCTGCTTTGGGGGTTTTTTTTTCCCCCCTTTTTTTTGTTGTTTCTGCACTGAATGGAGCGCGCTGGGAAGGGGTGAGCGCAGGGTGCTGGCGGGTGAGGAAATCTCATGAGCAAACAGCGAGCGCTTTGCCAAATTGGGGCAGTTTTGTGCTGCGAGTGAGCCCAGGCACTGAGTAAAGCGCACCAAGCTCCTTTCTCAGCATCCCCTGCCATAGGCACCCTGTGCTGGTGTCCTTAGCCCATTCCTCCCTCCATCCCCGGCTCCTCCGCATGCTTTAAACACACCCTGGGTAGTGTTTTGCAGAAAATAATAATAATAATAATGCTGCTATTTAAGAACCGATTGGTAAAGGGATTTTTAAAACGCACGCCAAGAAATTCAGGTTCACACAAAATGATTTTCGCCGTTTCTCAGTTTTATTTCCAGGTCTCCACATCTTCTCATCCAGTAATGTCCGGTGTCTCTGCAGATGTAAGAGGTCTAGGAAAAATAATCTAGGAAAGTTGTTTTTTTCTAAGCAAAATACTTTTGGGGTTGACTCAGGGCCTGATCCCAAGTCCCCTGAGGTGGCCAAGAGCCATCAGTGGCCTTGGCATCGCTTGGTTGTTCTGTGCTCTCTGTGGTTGTTCCCAGCTTGGGCGATGCTCTCTGGTGCTTGCTGCAGGAAAGCAATCCTAATCCTCAAAGTGTTGTTTCGGGGCAGATAAGCCAGGATGTAAAACTGATTACGGAGATTACAAACGGCTCTGGCTGACACAGGGAAGGATGGCAAAGCTTTACTGGGAGCGACGATGCCACCTTGGGTATTGATATCGAATACCAAGGTAAGCCTCGTTGTTAGAGGTGCTGGGCTCTCGTTAGCATTGCCATGAGCTGGATGTCTTTGAATATACAGGGGTTTTTAGGTCTTTGCTGGGTGTTGAATCAGTTCTGAGTGGGGCAAGGTGGAGATGCTGGGAAAGGGCATCCCATAGCACAACCTTGGTCCTCCTCAGCATCGAGCCACTGAAAATGCACAGGATCCGGTCAGGAAAGGTACAACATCATGGACAACAAATACAGAAATCCTGCAGATGGATGCAACAGGCCCCTTTTAATTTAATATCTCTAAAGCATGGAATTATTCAAAACATAAAAGTCCCATTACCGAATGGCACAACGTATTAGCAGTTATAGGTGTTAAATCAAAGCAAGGCACACGATATTAATGGGCAAAAGGGCTGTGTTTAAACAGTTGTCTACTTATTAAATCTCTAATTAAGGACACGCAAACCAAGTGGCTAAGATATCCCACTACAGATGATAAATTGTGATTACCGAAATGTTTTTAATGTATTACAGAGCAAACCAATTTTATGGAAAAAGAAAAGAAGCGATCCAAATTTTTCCCAGCAGCTTTACGTGTAATGACGGCGACACCTCTGCAGGTCACTAGAAATTGATTTTCGCTGGGGTGTATTAACCCCTCACCGCAGTCTGATACCTACTTTTTGAGGTTTTTACTGCCCTTCTTTACAGCTTCTTTCAGGATTAAAATGCCCGGGTCTCAAACAGGCCAGAGAAGCTGAAATTGAAGCCTCGTGACTTTTTGGCTGGGTTGCGTATAATGTTAGCGTAACTACGTTCCCGCTATAGCATACCCTTCAATAGGAATAAGTGCACTTACTTGACTCAATCAGCCATCTGTGACTCCATCAGCCACAGTGGAAACTAATGGTAATTGCCAATTGTTAACCAGACAATAGCAGATGCTAACTTTAATATCCAACAGTGCTCTTCGGAGCATCTTTTATGTAGACGTGGCCTCACTTTAATACGTGTTTTCTTTCCCCAAAATACGGCAACTTAGTAAAGGCTGATTAGCCTAGGGAGCTATATGACTTGAAGCAATGAGCTTCGAGGAATGGCAGCTGATATTCTGTTTCTGGGCCGCAATGTCTATACTGTAAAAATTTAGAAGATTGAAAATTATTCTCCAAAATACAGGTTTTTTTCCCGTCAAATTTCACACAGCGCCATGTACTGGATGCTGACGCGAGAGTAATGTCTTTCCTGGCAATGCCCTTGCCTTCTATTAGATAATCAATTAGTCTCAGAACATTAAAAAGCAAAATGCTGCAACAGGATTTTCCACCAAATTCAAAAATATTTACTAAAGGCTTTCGTTGCTCCTGTTTATTTGCATCTAAGCACGAAGGCCGCGACTACACAACGTGATGCTGTTGTTCTGGTACCAAGACAGCTTTGCGACCTCAGCCCCGGAGGACATCTGGAGTCTTCTGGGTCACGGCGGCTCCTTTGCGCAGAAATTTGCTTGCCCGCGGTAATGAATGAGCCCATTTTCACTTTGACTGTGGCCTGCAGTCTACGGGAGGCATTAGGAGCAATTTGTAGTCAACGTGCAGGTCTGTTCCATCTAAAATATTATCAATGAGCTTGTCAACCCGAGCCTTAACCTTCTTTGTTATTTTCATCTGCTCCTCTCTCAGATGTCTCTCCTCGTACCCGTAACCTCCGAAGACTAGCAACAGGATGTCATACACCTGTTTCGCTCAAGGCTGGGACGCCGAGCCCTGCGCGATATTGTGTCGGCATTGGCTCGCGTGCTGCTTTGCTCAACGTATATGTCAGAATGTCAGATGATAGTTGTTGTATCTGCAGCTGTTGCATGAGCAGAGTGCCAGGGGCACAACTTTCCTGCAGTGAGCTTTAATTTGCTCTCCCCTCCCCGAAGAGCTCCCGCGCTTCACCTTGCTGCCGCGGCTGCAGCTGGAGGAGAGCTCAGCCCGCGCGCGGGCGGGCAGCGGGGCTCGGAGCCGGCCGCCGCAAACCTTGGTGCGGGCTTGAAGGTGCTGCAGCCTCTTTGCGTCCTTGCTCAATGAGGCATTTTAATAATTGTTTGCAGGAAAGGTATTGCGAACGCTGAGGGATTTCTCTTTGTGCGAGTCAATCTGGAGTATATTTGGATGCTGTTCCAGGAGACCTACTTGTAGCCTAAATAAGCCGTAACCTGCCAAGATATTCATGAGAGATCTGACTAGGTTTTTTGACTGCTCTCGGAATTAGGTTGACAATCAAAACAGATGTAGAATGAGACTGCAACTGGATTGCCAAAGGCAAAAAAAACTCCTGTCAAATTCTTTAAAGGAGCAAGCTGATAAAGCGCTGTAATACACGGGAATAGTGGACATTAGTAACCAGACAAGGACACATATGTCCACCTTCGGATTTGTTCAGGACTGTGGATTTGTTTTACAAATTAGGTAGCAAGGGCATTGGGAAAAAAAAAATGCTTTAAAACATGCAGTCGGTGAAACTTTAAAAAGACATAGCGTTACTGCATGAATATTACAAGATGTTTCTCAGGGTTGTTTAAAAATACGTGCTTTTGCAGAACTGCTGTGTTTCCGAGTGACATATTGGGATAGCACAGATCATCTGTAATTTAAAAGAAGAAAGCAATAGAGAGTTTGATTAAAAAGTAACATAATTCTGTATTACTGGGTATTGCTTTGGTTGCATCTATTATTCAAGTAGACACGGGGCGTTTTGTCTTTCGCTCGAAATGTTAACTTAATCAAGGCTAAATATATAAAACGAGGCTTCATCTTTGATAAGGAGGACAGATGCGGTGGCTTAACACGTACATCTGCATCTTGTCTAAGAGCTGCAACTCATAATTCTTGCATCTAGGTCTTGGTAACAGACAGAAAAGGAGAGGGTTTTGTGGGACGAAGCACAAGCGTGAAAGGCACTGGTGGGAGGAAAAAACGACAACTGGTTTAGAGCTGCCTGCTGGGCAAATCAGCGGCTGAAAGGACGTGTATGGATGTACAGATGCATCAGCATCTAAGGTCGCTTTGTGGTAGGTCTTCGTGGTGTGTCAGGGTAAGGATGATTGACAAATATTTAATAAAACCTTTGCTTGGGGAAAATGCTGATTCATTCAAAAAGGAGCGGTTCGCAGGTAGGGGTTTGTTCCAGTGAATATCCCGATTTAAGAAAACATCTCAATAGTTTTCCATAGTTACCATAATAGTAAGTCATAATAGTTTGCAAGAATGTTTTATGAATTAATAACAATATTTTTTTTTAAAATTACCTTTGCTTTTCAAAGGTAGTTTGTAGATCTTTTTTTCAAAAAGACAGATATAGTAGAGCTTGAATAGTATTTTAACCTCAGAATTTCTTTTTCAGGCTTCTTTGCTTGCCTTGTTTTGTCAGAACGGTAGAAGAAGTCTGCTCCTTTCCCCCTGAAACCTACCTCGTAAATACTACTGCCTTCCCAAACCTTTCTGTATAGAAGGTAAAAATATTCATAGCCTGTCCTGCAGCTCCGGGGAGTTGGAGTTAACGCACACAAGACAGTGTCTGGGAACGTGCCGGTTGCCAAGCTGGGCTGCTAGCCCGTGCCGAGCAAGCTGGCTTGGTGGTCACTTGGCACGCGTGGCCCATGGCACCGAACGCAGCAGCGTGGATCAGTCGAGCGATGGAGGACCTGGTCCCTGCTGGCAAAATCACTCTCCCTGCTCCCTCTACAGAGATGGATTGGTCCAAGTGCAGCATCAGGTCTTCAAGCCCGAAAATAAGCTGGAAAGGTGAGCTCAGGTCTCTCTGATGCCCTGGCCAAGTCCTACCCTGTAGAGGCAGGACAAGGTTGGTCCCATAGGGACCTCAGAGCATCTCTGGGCTTGAAGAGCACAGAAGTGCTCAGAACAAAACATCCTTGACATTTCTTTTGGTTTGGCTCCCCTTTCTCTTCATTCCAGGAGGATGCCCTCCCTCTATTAATACCACTATAATCTTTTTAATTAAAATTAAATCTATTTTTGATACCTTGCCACCAGATCCAATGCTGTAATCCCGAGTGAAGGATGGATTCCCTCTGCCACAGTGTGAGGAAATGTCATTTCTTGCATTGTATATCCAATCAAGTTAGACAAGGTTTACTTATATTGTTGGGGTTTTTTGCTCAGTATTCAGTGCTTTCATATCCTGGTTAGATCTTGATAGGAAAATATAAAAACACGTCAAGAGAGC
>NW_010203831.1:0-24451 GCF_000695765.1 Mesitornis unicolor | reverse complement strand
ATGGAGTGCAAAAGTTATTTTGGAGAAAGCCCATTTGTGTGTGATTTCTAGCCTAATTCTGCAAACCCTGGTGGTTTGGAGAGTTTAGCATCCAGAGGTTTGGGTGCTTGCCCAAACTAACCCTAAAACGCAAGCCTTTGGAAGCTTGCCTTTCAGTTCAGTGTGGGATATAAATAGCTCTGTAAGGAGCAAACAAAGGAGGTATTGCACGGAGCAGCCAAGAGAGACACCGTGAAACACTCGATCAGGCTCTGTTTTGGTGTCCCAGGCTGCGCTCCCTCTTCTGCCGCAGCAGCGCTGCAAGTTGGAGAGGCACCGTTACTTAACGTGGTTGTGTTTGGGTAGCACAAAGAAACAAGTCTTTAGCACCTTTATCCTCCTTAGGTTCTGTGAAGTGAGAACTCACTACTCACTCCCCCCCCAGAAAAAAAAGCCATTTATAAAACCCTCGGTAAAGTCCTCATGGTGGCTTTGGTGCTTTTGCTGTAGAACTCTGGTCTCAGATGGTGGAGTGCCGTGATGTTCAGCCTTGCAAGGACCAGAGAGGAAAGTTCACCCTGTTGAGATGAAATCAGATCTGCTGAGAGAGAGCAAAGAGGCTGGTGGATTTCATTCAACATTTCACAGTTTCCTTTGTCTTAGACTGGCTCTTGGGTTTGCCTGAACTGTTAAATACATCTGTATCTGCATACACATCTTCGGCCTTGAATAGGTAACGGCCTGGAACAAATCAACTGTTCCAGAGATCAAAAGCCATTGAATATGTGGTCTTGCTGTCCTTAGTACCCATTTTGGGTATTGTGGTGTATATTTGGTTATAACTTTGGGTATTGTTCTTCTAAACCCCAGATCTTTACATGAGAAAGGAACGTTAAGCATGTAAATTGAAAAAAAGGAGCAAACACCAATTTGTCACTGAAAGGCAGAACTTCCAGGGAAGCCAAGCAAGATCTCATATCCCCAGTGAAACCGCAGAGCATCCTTGCAGTTCAGCTGATGCCCAGATACTTACGGGAGGTGTGAGAAGAACCAAACCACTTCATCTGCATCACCTTTCTCGTGTTCCTTCGTTCTCTGCGGATGCTCCTCTTTGAGGACAATCTGCTGGAAAACTGCCACTCAGGCAGACCTTTCTTCTTCCCTCTTGTGCCTTCCCCGATCCCTGCTCTTCCCATTTGGCAGAGCAGAGGAGCCAGAGCCCTAAATCACCCTGCAGAGGGCTGGGGCGCATTGCCTCTCCCCGGCTTCCAGCTGGCAACGGCTCCCAGCTCCTGTTTTCCTTGTTCCTGCCGAGACGCTGCATTCTCACGCTGTCCAAAAGCCAAGGGCTGGGCTACTAACAGAGACCGCTGATGAATGGCGTAAGGGCTTTTCCATAACTCTCTATTGCTAATCAATGAGCGTGTTTGACATCCCGGCAGCACCGCGTTGGAGAATAGCTGTCAATAGTGCTTTCTCGCGCCGAGAGAAAATGGGAAAGTGTAATACTGGCATTACATCATTGACGGTAGCTGGTTATTGATGCCATCGTTCCTGTCACTCACCTGATATATACAGCCCGCGGTGACTTACCTCCAATCTATAGAGGTATGGATTTGAAAATAAGCATCAATAACTGTAAAAACTGCTGTACGATTGAGACGATGCGAGCTCAAAGTGGTGATGAATCTTGGGTTTTCTGTTGCCCGTTTCTATATTTCACTCTCATAAAGGGCATGTGTGGTCAGTTGCCTGTGCCTTTTGAGATATATTAGGTATTTAGATTACAATGAGAGTGTGAATAACTGGTGCCTTATTCTCAAATTGTCTTTATGGATGAATATGGATATCACATCATAACGTCTGTAATCATGTGTTGTCTGTTTACCGCAATGAAATTCTGATACCTCACTGCATCAATCTCGAGTATCATACAGGACAGCCTTCAGGAGATGCTTTTCCTTTGTAATCCTTTATCCCGCACACAAGCACCATTTGATCTTAAACCCCAGAAACGGCTATGCGGGCGATATCCCTTTTCTTTTCCTAGAGGCTGGCTCCTGGAGGTCTGGCTTCCCGCGAGCGCGAGCATCAGCACCTGTGTCCCCACGCCAGACAGCTGGCGGGCTCTCCATGTGCCACCGCGTGCCATCTGCGCCAGCCCGCCCGTGCCAGTTACGGGACTTGGGGGGACGTCGGGAGGAAGAAAGTAAGTTGGTACCAACGACAGAGGTGCGGTTGTTTTCTCTGCAGCCCTATGATATGCACTGAAATCTGCTCTGGGTTGGGTCTTTTCCCCTCTTTCCTCACCCTCCGGCTGAAGCGATGCTGGTCGCACAAGCCTGATGAATTCATTGCAGTTATTCTTGGTGAATTTAAGCTCAGGATGCACAGGGGGCTTAAGCACAGAGGAGATTTTGTTTCTGTAGAGTCTGTATGGAATTGTTTGGGGGATTGAGAGCATCAGATATTTTTCTTATACATAAAGAGATTATTTTTCTATAGAAACTGTGTTCTACCAAAGAAAGGAACCATTCACAAGTAAAATGTTCCCTTATAATATTGTGTGCAAGAAAGAGTTCAGTAATTCCCTGTAAAAGGAAAAGGACACCACCACCTCCACTGACTGGTGGTCTGCTGGGTCAAAGCCAACAGAGGGATTCTCTGGTCCAAGCTGGTGTCCTGCGAGCTCCTCGTTGCCACCTGGCTTTGCCATGGCCCAAACTGGTGGCAGAGGACAACGTCTGCACTTAAGGGTGCGTTACACAGCAGGCCCATGGTCACCTCTTATGGGATGCTGTTACTTCTGCAGCAGTAGAGCTTACTGATGGTGTGGAGACACCGTTGAATCTTCAGTCCCCTCCATGGGTACGTGCCATGCCCCAAGATGACTCTTTCTCAGGGGTAGATGCTTTCTGGCAAAAAGACAGGAAAAAATTAACTTTTCTCTCCACTTTTCTCTCCTTTCGTTCAGATACAGCGGGTCACGGCCGTGTGGCACCAAGAGGACATTGCAGAGCTGTTCCCAAGCCCATGTGGTGAACGCTGTGGCTGGCAGCCCCCTCGAGGGCAGAGGGAAATGAGCTACCAATAAGTGCTTCCTCCGAGGTGCAATGCACAGAAGTGCATTTTTGGATCATCGTCCAAGCCTGCATCCTTTGTGAGCTGGTGAGTGTGCCAGGATGACTCGCTTTTTCTCAGTCCAGCACGTCTTCATTGAGCAGAGGCAGAGTTGGGAGCACAGCACATCAAAGAGAGGGGAATTAATGAATGAGAAAACCTTGACATTTACACAATTTAGGCATGTTACTTTTATTTAAGGTTTTTTCGTGGAAAGTGTGCAGAACCCTTAGTGAATAGACCTGTTAATGCCTCTTGCTTTTTGTGTTTATATGTGCCAGTTCCAATAATTGTCACATCAACCTAAGTGAGAAACATCCAGACACGTTTATGGAAGGAGCCGTAGGGCTTTAGTTCAAGTGACTTCAGTCACTCCTGGGTGGGGAAGAGGGAAGGGCAATAAACAACAGAAATTTGTTGGTTTCTCAGCACCAAGATTTATCACGTGTAAAACTGCAGGACTTTGGAAGCCATTAATTATACATAAAGTCAATAACCAATCTTAATAGAACTTAAAGTGACAAAAGCGATGACATTTAAGAAATAAGCTTCCCCATACTGCGAGTCTGTGACCATCAGGGGAAGGAAAAAGGCTCTAAACAAGCTCTGGACATGCAGTAATTGCCATTGCCATTTTCTGATTTCATTAGAGAAAACTGCTTTCTGTGTGGGCATATTGGGAAAGGGAGAAATTCTGGATCACAAAGGTCAGATCTCTGCCTGGGATAACCTGCAGACAGAGCAATTTGGGGTAAAAACTATGAGAATTTGCTCTTTTATGATATCAGCTAAGTTTTTAGGATGTATAATAGCGCATGTTGTGTCTGCACTTTTGTTTTCCCTCAAAATATATCAAGCAGAATCGTGGTGGATAGCTAGAAAAATTATAATGTTAATAGTAATAGCAATAATTTCACTACACTGCTGCTAAGTTGCAGAGACTGGAATCTGATCGAATCTGACAATAATTAACGCATCTCGGTTTAGAGTGGAATTTTCTGTTAGCAAAACTTACGACAAATGTGTGTACCCATGAAAATCCAAGCTTTAAAAGAAGTTCTAGTGCCCGATTTAGACGTTTATTCTAACGTGACAATTAATCTCATGCAAGTCGCGAAGTTCTGCTATGAAATCATCATTAATTTATACTCCTCCAGCACAGTTTATCTCATTTACTTTGTACCTGAGTTTTCCATGGAAGATCAAGAACCAATTCTTGGCCATTACTCTTGACGGAAATCATTTGAAATGAGCCAGGCGAGCGAGAGACGCGAGGCCCACACATGAATAAGGTTTGCCAGGTTCTGGACAGTTTTTCAGCTGTCTCACTGAGGAAATCTATTTTTTTTCCCCCTCTTTGTTTCAAAGGGTGGGTTGGTTTTCTTTGCTTGTTTCCTTGAGACCAGGGAATTTTGGTTGGTTTTTGCCCTTGTTCCCATTTGCAGGAGCAGGCGCTGGGGCTGTTAGCAAGTGCCATGCCCGGGAATATAAAAGACCACTACATCTTTGGAGCTGTTTCGTGGTATTCCCCAGCATCCTTGTTTGTTATAATTTGAAAGAGGCTATTGAACTGAAAGGAGGGACAAACAATCTACAGGCGGACAAAGCCAGGGAGAGCTCGGAGCATCCAAATTTCCATGCAACGCTCTTGTTTCAATTCATATTCAAATGAGCTCCTAAGCAGCTGGACAACCTTTCTGTGGCCGGCCACAGCTGATAGTTTTAGCCAAGGAGAAATCAGACGCAATTTGCCGAGAGCAGATGAAAGGTGTGTGTGTGTTAGTCTTTTTAATGTAGGAGAATAAACACTGAACTAGCGCAGTGTGTCAAGATGTTGGGCAGAGTTTAAGCGCCACGGAGCAGATTCTCAGCACTGCAAATTGGCATCATTTCCTTTGAAGCCGTGCAGATTATGCTGATTTGTAACAGCCAAAGATCAAGCCAAATACGGTTGTTTCTCTAACTAATTTTGATGCCCTTCTGTTTAATGATTCTTTGAGGGAAATTATTATTTCTTACAAATGCGCCTTAGCGACGATTACTCTATCATCTAATCACTTAGTTTTTGTAGGGTGAGATCCTACAGCCCTTATTGATTTAAAACCCATGTGGTAGACATCTGGAGAAAGGGAAAGCCTGGGTCAAAACTGCCTTTTACATATCCCATCCTGATCTCAGGCTACCTTGATCCTCATAGTAAGGGAAAGTAGCCCAAATTCTCCCTAACTTGCACCTTGCATCTCTCTGCCTGAGCCGCCTTGGACCGAGGTGTTTTTGCAGTGCCCTCTCCCCACTGCTTGCCCTACTCAAGGTGCCGGAGGTGACGTGTGGGCATTAAACCTCCTCAAAAACCCCTTTTTTGAAGAGTTTGCTCTGTGCAAACAGCATTGAGGACACTTTAGCTCGAACCACCTGATGCAGAGCATCCTGTATGCAGAGAAAAAGAGATTTCTCAGGCAGCAAAAGAAGTTTTCCCACAGTAGAAATAGGCACTGGCTGCAATTTATCAAGTGGCATTTCTACAGGTTCACTGAGAGTTATTGTTATTACTTGCTTTGAATATGGCTTAATGTGCCCCGTCCTTTACAGGCATAACTTAATTATTCTTTCCCCTTGAGTCTCGCCACATTTATAAGAGAAAATATCAGGAATTGCTGAGAACTTTTACAAATAACTTCTCGGGGATGCTGGGTCAGACTGAAAAGGTGGTTTTGTTGCACGACATTCTTTACCTTCTTTCATTGCCATTCTGTTTTAAGCATGTGTGCACTATTGGCTGTAGAAAGCAAGCTCAGAGGAGATGTCAGATTATCAGACATTCACTCCAAATCTTTTCCTTTTTATATTGACAAACTTTATTTTCTCTACTCGCCTTCTTCTAATTATGGTCATGATAGGCTTAAGAGTTTACAAGCAACGACTGAGGAAATAAAATTTCCTCTGTTAATTCTGAGGTTTAGCTGTCACATCCGTGAATCTGTGATGAGCAGAACAGTCTAAAGTAACTATTCATCAATTTATTGCTTGAAGATAAAATTAGATAAATTAGGAAAATGAAGAATTACCTTCTACTTACATAAAAATGTGTTCAAGTAGTTGAGTCGATGCAATGCCGATGCTCCTTGGCTGGCAATAGTGCTCATCGAGAAATACCCAGTTCTTGTTGGATCGCTGCCCCAAATTCCTTGCTTTGGGAATTAGTTTTGAGAGAAATCAGAGGTTTGAGAGTAGCTGTTTCGTCTGAGCAGGGACATTTCTCCAGCAGGAGCACAAGGCTGGCACCTACTCCTGGAAATAGTGGTTGTACGCAGAGGGGAGAATGAAGCTATGGGGAAAAAAGGGAAAACCTCAGCTTGTGCCTGAGAGCACAGAATTTGGCTCCTCCAGCAGCAGTGGTTACATGGACCCTGATGCCCACAGCTGCTTTGTGCTGCAAATATTTTATCTTGATTTACTTTGGAGAATGAAGTAAGGCTGAAATGGCAAGCAGCCTCTCTGCTAACTTCTGATGAGGTTAAAATTCATTATCTGAAGTTCATTTTTATTAATAACTAGGTTTTTTCTGGCCAGGTAAATGTCTGTGGAGAAAAATAACATAAAAAAACCAACCCAGATTGGAAGAGAGAAAAGAAAAAAGATACAGAAGCCCTTACAAGATGACTAACAATCTTGCAGCGTTACAGATATGAAATTTATCCTCCCTCGGTAATATTTTTTCTTAGGATACATGACTTCCCAAGGACAAATTCAGTAAAAGCTACCTTTGGCTTCCACAGCTTTCCAGATTCTTCCATGAAGCAAAGTGGTCACAGGGAACGCACACTGAATTTATCCTTTAATTTGGTCTTACACGAGTAAAACCCCGAGTGAACGTTCTCAGCTTATGAAAATTGAACCGAATTGCCACATGGAAAATAAAACATTCCATGCGCTTTTGTCTTGAATAAATAAAGATCTTTACCTAAGGGAGGGATTGATCTGGATTTGGTGCAAATAATTAAATAAAATAGAGAAATTACTAAGCAAACCATTACTCTTATTTTAAAGCAAATGGAAAACAAATGTCTGACACAGCTTACTTAGTATTTTATATTCAAATACTTCTTAGGTTTATATTGAAGAAACATAGTGTATTTACTGTCTTTCCATCATTCAGTGGTTTCAAGATGGAAATAATGTCACTGAAATCTGCACAATTCATTGCACAGAGCTATAGTAAATATTGCGTTGACTTCCAGGAGTTTTCCTTAAAAGACACATCTGTTTAATTTTGAACGTCACCAAAAAGTCACCATTAGACTGGGGTTTGTCCAAATCTGAGCTGAGAGCAACCTTCAATACTCCAGGAACTTGCCAGGGATTAACATGAGACCACCCAACTACATTGCTTGCCCCATAAAATAAATCGCTGTGGTTTCACCGGTGTTCCTGATGCTAAGACAGTTTCTGTGAGCTGAAGATCTGACCTGTGGAAAAACCCTCTGCTGAGCCTCTGGCTTCAGTGAGCTTGTAGATGAGAGAGTCAGTGTTGGCATCCAAATTTTTACCTTGGAAGGAATATGGAGAAGATGTACTACAGCATCAAGCTCATTTTTTTGTGGTTTTGTTTTGTTCTGGCCCTAACCATCTTTTAGATGTCCTTGCAACTGCATCTCAGCTGCAAGTAACCGCACAATAACTCATGCCAAGTGACCTTGTCCATAACAGGCATTCATAACTTCAGGGATCTGTGCTTTTCCACAATGGAGTTTTGACTTAAATTTTGCAGAGAAACCATTTGAAGATGCACTAGCAAAGTATTCCCTTAAAAGTGGGAAGGCTCCATACCAAATCCAACAGGGATAGGTAATTTGATAGACGAGTTCACCTCGATGATACTAGCATGTTGTTTATCTTCCCAGCCATCGGGTTAAGAGCTGTTGTGCATAACTTTCTTAACCTTAACCTCATCTGTTCGTCTCTTGGGACTTTAGACTGGCGCAAGGGATAAAGGAAAATCAATGCCGAGTTTGGTTCTGGTAAATGTTTATGTCTGTATGCAAAGGAAGAAGGGGGGGGAGAGCTTGAAACCAGCCCTTCCCAATGAAAGGCTTTTAATTAAATTACGTCTGAGAAATGTGGAGTGTGATCTTTGCAGTGTTTTGATTTCGCTGAAGATTATGACTAGCCTTGCCAAAGCCAACTGCGAAGCCTTACATTTGTAAACTTCGCACACAACGCCCGCGAACTCGATACATCCCAAAGAAAGAGCCCGGGTGCTGCTGTTTACATTCCTAAAGTCTTGACAAACAAGGAGAACAATATCTGCTCTTTACAGATTGCCGTGGTCAGGTTCCTGTGTACAGCACGAGTGACCTTTCCAAGCGGAGCAGTCTCTATATACTCAACCCGGAGTGTTGTAAAAAGCTCAGGTGTATCGGCTTACCCTGAGTTAGTGCGAGATGCATGAAGAATGATTTTTACAGTATCCAGCTGCTGAATATCAAATGATTGAATTTTCCACTATAAAAGAGGACCTTTCTCTTATGTAAATATATAGATTCGTCATACTGCTGGGAAACTGTGCATTGTATGCAATCCAGCTTAAAGTTATGCCATCTCCTCTGCTTTATCCGTGCTTTGCCTGCTCTCTGTACCATTTTCCTTACCAAAGGCATCTTTATCTCAGCGAAGGGAGAGCTGGCAGGTGTAGCACCTCCTGCTCCATGCTCCCCCCTGCCCAGGTGATAATTTGAGACAAAATAAAGCACAAACATCCAGGCCTTTTGCTCTCTGTAGGACGTGAACATGTAGCACCTGTAGCACAAGTCCACAGAGCCAGTAAGTGCTTTTATTCAGCTTCAACCCATTGCAAAGGTGTGCAAAGAGCCAGGTTGGTGGCCCAAAGGTTTGCAGCCTCCATCAGGGAGGGTATTGTACCTGCCTGAAGAAAAAGCCTTGAGCTCATTTTATGTTAGATGCTTTAAACGCACAAAGGCAGCACGTATCGGATGCAATCATCATCTCAGGAAAGTGTTGGTTTTGCTTGAGCTTGTTGGAGGTAAAGGCAAAGTGGTGGATGAAAGCAGCTGGCTGAAAAAAAAGGTCTTTCAGCTCAGCGCTAGAGCCTTGAACAGAGAAAGATGGACTAATAAATGAAATATTCTACTGGCATTTTCCAGCTAGTGCTGGTAGTGAGAAGCAGCAATGAGAAGAAGGGATGGGTGGGCTAAACTCATTTACAGTGACCTAAACTCATCGGTGCAACTGGTAAGATCCTCCAAAAGGAAATCTGCTGCCTTCTCCTCCCCTGTAGTTGTGGGGTTAATGGGAAAAAGCTCTGCCCTGATGGGACATCAGGTCCAACCTGCTCCAGAGCAAGGTCCTAGGAAGAAGGAGGAGATGTGACAGAAGGAGATGTCTGTGGGCTGCACACAGTAAGGTTTCTTTTCTTTGTATGTGGGCATGAGTGGAGCTTCTGGAAAGCAAGCAGAAGCACAGGAGAGAGCTGCTGGTTGTCAGGGGTCACCAGAATCCCGTGGTCATGTTTCTGTCTTTTACTTTTGGAGACATTAACCCCATTATCTTGTTTTTAGGGTAACACAGGTCTTCCCAAACACAGTCTGCTTCCACTGGAACAGCTTCTGTACTCCAAGGGCTCCATGCAAGGTCCTTTGCACAAATAGGAATCGAATCTTCATTTACTCAGACCACAGTGTAATGGGCTTTTTATTCTGTTTTGACAAGATACCTGAGAAAGAGAGGTTTTGCTGTGTAAGCTGAATTTTAGCGTATCGATGGGTCATCCGGAAATAGAAGTGTGAACAGTGGCAAGGGTGGGAAAGTTCATGGATGCATCCTAACTTTGCAGCTAGGCTGAGCCTTTATTTTCTACTAAGAGAATTATGGAAACAAATACAGAAAATGTATAATCGAGATTCTACTAGAGTATTCATATATGCAGCTGTAATAGAAAAAAAAATAATTAGTGTCTCAGGCTGTCAGCGAGTGCTGTTCTGCTGCTTAAAACCTGAGCGTTACTGGTTAGGGGGAGCGAGATAATGATAGGAACATCCTGTGAGATTGTAACCCAAGTGTTTTGGTGGTTGAACTTGAGGAAAGGGCACATATTATCAGCTGTATTCCGTTCTGAATTCACTACAGGAGACTGAAAGAGAAACAGGCTAAAACCAGGCAATCAATAATTTGTATAGTGAACACAGTGTGCCGTTAAGTGGTCTAATCTTTAGATCTCTTCAAAAATAAGGTGATACAGAAGAGGAACGACTACCAAGGAGGAAGCAACCTGAGGTGTAATTCATAGGAACAAAGACCGAACGGGAAGTTGTACGACATTATTTTTGCATTAGAAAACCTGGCAGGTCACAGAGCCTGGCTGGTCATCCTCGACGAGTTTGCTACAATAAAAGCTTGTATAGGGCTGTAATTGATTCGGCTGCTGAAGCACTAATGTCTTCTGTAGCGTATTTGCTCCTGTGCATCCTCCTACAGAGTAAAGTTTTGTTTTGCATGCCAGAAACAGAGGTTTCCAGCTACTGAAGATGCTACTGATTGCCTTTCCCAGCTTGCTGAGGTTCCCAGCTTGCTGGAAAGATCTACTTGGGGGATATTCTGCTAACAAGTGGCCTCTACCACCCAAGAAGAGACAGAATACTTATTGCAATATTAAAGACCTGAGCCACCCTCTCCAAAAGCTCTCTTTAGAGGTCCTGGTGTTTGAAAGAGAAGCACAAGCCAGTAATTCCCATAAAAACACTGTAGAACCGTACAAAGAAATAAAATTCCTTTGGTGTTACAGAGAAAACAAGGTAAGAGACACCGGTTCGGTTTTGAAGGTTGAATTAGGCTTTACCATTCTGACTTAATTAATCTATTAAGTAATTTCACAGAATCATAGACTCATCAAGATCCATCAGGCCAGAAAGGGCCGTTGCAATCATTTAAGGTGATCCGTGTAACGTGAACCGTAAGATTTCCCAGAATTGTTGAATTTGTTTGAATTGAATTTGAATTGAATTTAATTAAGTTAATCTTTTAGGGGGGGAAACTTCATCTCAGTTTCGAACCTCGATGGGTTCACTCATGTGAGGGAATAGTCCAGGGAAGAATTTTTCTTGAGGAAAGGACTAAGTAACCTGAATAACAATGATATTGCCTTTGTCTCCTTGTACTACCTAAGTGGTGATTAGGTCTGAATTTGACTTTTAAGGTAATAATACATTTCCAGGGGTGACTCTCTGGGTGAGAAGAGAGTTTTCAGTCCTGTGGGTCTGAGTGGATTAGCAGACTGTCTGTAAGCTGAGGGAAGAAAATAAGAAAGGAAAGAGGCAAAAGCCAAGGAAAGAGTAAAACTTGGACTTGGAAAAACAATTCCAGTTCCAGATGAAACATTTCATTACATGTGATGGGTTTAAAAGCAGTTTGCCCAGCGACGTTTTATTTAACAAGGCATTGTGTGAAACATGGCATTGTTCCTTACAGGAAATAGAGAACAAGAAATCTACTTATTTCTTGCATACTTGTATTGAAAGTGGTATGGAGTTGTAATGTGCAAGTAATAGCTCCGAAGCACAGCAACCTTGTGGTATTTCCTTTTGGAGCCGAGCTGCATTACCTAAAAATGAGAGTGCTCAGGCTGGAACGATGTTGCTGACTCCCAGAAGTTGAGCCAGCTCTTTTTTTTTTATGCAAGTTTTTATTAAATATCTTCAGTGTACCTACATGATTTGGACCTTTGCGCACAGGGAGATATTAAGGTCCCTCTGGGGAAAGCTTGGGCCAAAACCTGCAGGGCTGAGTATCTGCTACCACATCCGAATTCACACTTCTCCATTTCTTTCCTTTTCTGCTTTTCATGAGTGCTGTGGAGAAAATGAAGTCCAAGATGTACGTTCTGCACGTTTTCTATTTGAGATCGAGAAGGCAGGACCCAAGTGAAGTTCTGACAAGGCAAGAGGACACTCTGCTTTCCTTTCTTCTGAAGTTTTATGCTTGATCTTTTTCATTGTATTATTCAGTCGCTAATTTTTTTGTTTTCAGGAAGCAAAATCCTAAAGGACCCATAGACCGGTGGAGGCTGCTTGTGTTTGGCTGAGCAAACAGTCCCATCCAGTCTGTCCTGAGCTTTGGACTCTTGGGTTGGCCAATGCAATGAGCTGAGCACATTCATGTCCTGAATCTAAGTGATAGTGATACATATGGGGAACCACTTTATTGCCAGGTTTAAAGAATATAACCCCTAACACGGTGTTTTTTTAAATAGATAATTCCTTATCTAAATTTTGTTTAATTAAATCTTCAGCAGTCTTTGAGTAATTCTCCCTTTTGCAAGTGGGCTTGGTCCCTCCCTGCTCCTGAGATGCTCCTTCAGGCTGTAGATCAGGGAAGCATTGCATGCTTAGAGGCAAAGAACTGATGGGCATTTTCACTTACTATTCTTTCTCGCTTATTCATTTCGCATCACTGAAGTTCAGCTCACTTTGCATTATCCTTTTCACTCTTCTTTTTCAATCACTAGCAAGATTTTCTGACAGTTTCTCTCTATTTCTAGCCAGTCCAAAATTTGACCCCCTGTACTGCTGTGTTACGTGTTACTGGTGATCACTGTGCATTTGGAAAAGCAAAGTGTGCTGCAGAGCGAGCGCGCTCACAGCTGCCAGGGGCTGAAAGGCACGAGTGGGGACAAAGCAGAGCAGGAGGAGTGATGTGGGAACGTTACCATTTGTGAGGTACCCTCTTCCTCCCGCCCCTCTTTTTGAAAGGGGGAAAGGAGCTGGGCCTTTGTCCAAAAAAGCACTTAAGCATGTGCTTGACCTTACAACATGTGAAAAGGCTTTTCGCTGTCTTCGTCCATTCCTACGGTTTTCTGTTACCTGGACGTTCATTTAGTAGAATAAATGTTCATCTCTTTGATCCCATACTTAAGGAAGATGATCCTTGGTTTTTTTTTTTACTCCCTGCAAATATGAAGATCTGTTTGCTGTGTCGCAGCTGTTCAAATAGGTTTCCAGGAAACTTAACACGGTGTACTTCGTATCTGGTAGGTCGCACCACCCCTCGACTAACAGGGGAAAGTTATCGCATGGAAAAAGTGCAGACAGATTGTTTTGATCCCATCTTGCTTGGCATTGAGAAAGGGAAAGGATTAAAGTGTCTTAAACATAAAGCTTGGCAGCAATTGTCGAGAACAGAAATGAAAATAGTTTAAGAGAACAGTGCAGGCAATAACTCACTTGGGGGGTCGGCAGAGGACCAGAAGAAGTGGCCAGACTGACATTGCTTGGTTTTATTAACTCATCCATAATTAGCCCATAGCTTAGATACAATTTAGCTTGTGCCATATGGGCTAATATAGTGCTGAAAGTTACCCCCCATGCAGGTGACAGTCTGTCACACTGAAGGAAGATTAGCATAAAACAAACAACAATGCACTCTTAATGACGGTGGCACCATTTGCCACGCCATAGTTAAGGATGTATAAGCACCTCCATTATAACCCAATCTTCAAGATTTTATTAAGTAGAGATAAAAGACATGTGCACACATACACCCCTTATAGCCCAGCGAATCTTCTTGTCAGTTTTAAGGCAAACTCGTTGTGTATCTGGGGTTTTTTAAAAGTTTTTAATATTTTTTAAATTCTTTTTAATTGTTAACAATGCCTCATGTAGGTGTTTACTTGCAGCTCTCTTGCAACAGTGCGTGGAATGAGGTTTTCTAGGTAAAACACATTGGTCAAATAGTTCCTGGTGCTTTCTGCTGTGATAAATGTACTACACAGTGGCTGTTAAGCTCAAATAAAAATCAGAAAGCTACACTGTATGTGCCCATCAGCTTGATTAGGACTTTTTATCATATATATGAATCTAACGAAATAGTGATGGTATCACTATGGAGGCAGTAGATATAATTTATACTGGGAAGAAAGTAAGCCACTGTCTTTATTGATTCCTCTTTATTGAATAGGAATGGCACCATTAAAACGATACCCATGTGTTCTTGACACGTCCGGCATTTGTGTCAATTTGGCCACATATTGCCAGTGTATTTATTTTAAAATCAAGAAGGAAATTTTGTGCCGGAGCCTTTTCCAAACTGCGCCGAGCTTTTGACACAAAGCAGCAGCAGCAGCCATTAGCATTCCCAGCGAAGGCTGAGCAGTCATGCTGTTGAACCATTGCTCCTCTTCCCCCCAACACATTTGCTTTTTTCCCTTACGTTTTCCAGATAAAAGGGAAGCTCCCCTTCCAACAACTTTTCCGGACTTTTCTTTTGAAAGGCAGCCTAACCATTTTAAATATTTTAAATGAAGTGAGTTTTGTTATGCAGACAGGAGCTGATTTTTTTTTTTTCCCTAGCTCTCATCGGCTATTTATGTGACTCTATGGTTTTCAAATGGTATAATGCTAGAGGATGCCAAATGTCCTGCCATTTAATAACCAGTAGCATACAGAGCTCTTTTCAAAATGCCACCACTCTGAGCATCTGTTGTTATTAAGTAAGATGATCAAATTTTGTGCAGGACTTCAATTTTGCTTTTCACATCACTTACAGAGCAAGAATAATATGCAGTCTGTGTATAAAACTAATGTGTTGGGATCATTGAGCCAATTGCTGGTTTTTGTGTTCTGCTTTATTGCAGATTGTAAAATAAACTTTGGCCTTTTTTTAATAAATGTTATAAAAATGCTCTGTGAATCACGAGAGTGCCAGCAATTAAAGCCATTTAACATCATAATAATTAAAAATGCAATACTCCAGTGCAGTCAGCGCTGGTTCACATAAAAAGCCACATTGTTGGTCCTTAATAATTACATTATTTGACAGACACGCTAAAGAAGAGGGAAAGGTGCACGTTGTTAGTATCAGATGAGCAACTAATTCTTATTGTTTCTGGAAATTGCTCTAAAATCCTTTACTATTGCTGTCTTTCAGCTAACAGATGTGCAGGAATGTCCTCGGCTCACCATTGCTTTTCTCTCCAGCAGAATATGACTGACAACACAACAACACAAGGGAACAGCTGGGTCGAAACGCATAATATTTTCCTGGTAGAGAAAGAAGCTGATTAGGCTATGGAGTACCTAATTGGGTAAGATGCCCCTCATTTTCCAACTATAAAATTCAGATAGTGTAGAGCAGAAAAGAGAGGATGGGTTAGGAAGAGCCGTATGTTTGTCCCGCAGCACAACTGGACCTTTAAAATGAGCGATGCTTTTACAGCTGTGGTTTGGGACTCTGCCTGATCTCAATGTCGTGGGGGGCCAAATTTTTGCAAGGGGACTGAACTCAGGCATAATAGCATTTAAATTACACCCCTGCATCTCAGTCCGTTCTCCTTGTTCTTCCTCAGTTTGCATAAGCAGAAGGGCAGATTTCCCCATGGTGTTCATTTTTTCTTTTTCAGGGAAAAATAAAGCAAAAGCAAAGCAAAGCACAGATTTTATAGATTTAGAGTAATTTTTTCCTTGAGTGTCACAGGTGTGGGATTCTGCCCCGGTTTGGCTGTCTGTTGTACCTTGCCATGGACAGGCAGTGCTGTAGAAGCGGTGTCATCTTCTGTCCTGAGAAGAGGTGGAGAAATTTTGGTTGCATGACTGTGGCAAGGGTAGACCTGGCATCCTCACAAACCCCACAGGGGTTGGGGTCCAAAGAGGTTTTGGGAGGAGCATCCTCAATCCTCCTCTGGAAATCCTAGAAAATAGGGAGTGTAGATCGACTTAGAATCACAGAGTCTATTTTCTATTTCTAAATTCCTGTTATTTTTCTGAAGTCTAGCTTTTAGACCAGCTGCAGTGTTGTCAGTGAAGGTTTGGGTACCTAGGGGGAAGGAGCCATGGCACATCCCAAAGTCCAGTTGCAGGCATTTGAAAAGCAATGAAACCATCTGAAAGGCCAGAGCCCCTCCGGAAACCTTTCTACCTTCAATATAATTCATATGTGTGCAATTATTTTAGTTCAAATATTAGCCTTAGGTTTTAAACACATTATAATTTTGTAGGGAAATAACTGTAATTGCATGGCAGAAAGGGATTTGATTTGCAGTTCTGGAAAACAGGCTGCTTCTCGGGCACCAGAGGAGTCTTTAGGTGAAAGTATAAGCAGCACATTATCCTCTGATTAACCTGATTCAAATAATGGAAATAGAATTCCATCTGCCATAGAAATCATAAATAATAAATACATTATTAAATCAATAAACCGAGTACAACAATGAATTTTAAATCTTACATTGTGATTAGAGCCAGCTCTTTCTTTGGGACATATTAAACTATATTCGCAGCACATTCCACTTGGGTTTTTTAATAGGTGATCTGTTTCTTTTTCAGGAAGTTCACATGAAGTTTCTGAACCTCCACTTTGCCCCTTGGGGAGAAGCAGCCCGGAAATAAGGTGAAAGTGTTCTGAAAGAAATGAGGAAATCTCAAAAGGAAAAAAAAAAATAGCACATTATAGAAATACTGGTAAATAAAATATAACCAACTAGCAGCATGGGAAGCACGGTTTAACCCACTGCACACCAGTTTTCCTGTACTGCCAGCCAACTGGATGCTGAATGAGGAATTTCAATTAATATGCCTCGATGTATTAGCGACATTAAATGTGATACAAATGTTCATGGATTACACTAGAAGAAAACGTGGGCGCACCAAGGACAAACGCATGAAATCAGTGGTAGTTGGGTCCTTCACGATAGCTGATCCTGTCTAAGGAATAAGGGCAGTGATTCAATGAGAAAAATAACACAAATAGCTTACAAGTTAGGTTTTCCAAAGCTGTTACAGTTCAGGAGGCTTTTGTTGTACGATTCTGCATTTGTACGACAGATGCAACTGCCAGAACTTCCCTTGGTCTATAGGAAACCTGAAAGAGATCAATATTTTATTGGTACAGATATATTAATTTGCCTGCTGCTTTACAACATCGGTAGGACGGGATCCAGAGGTACTTAGGAGATCTGCTCTTGTGAGGCTACACTGGACCTTGCACCTTACGAGTTTCTTCAAAGGGTGTTTGACAGAATCCGAGCTCTTTGTCTCAGATCTGGCAAACAGCACTTGCACCTCGGCAGGAAATAAAAAACCCAGCCCCTTATTATGATATTTCCCTGCCCTGGTTTGCTCCATGGCTCTGGTGTCCTCCTGTTGAACCAGGGAGACTTCAGCATCCCTCAGTCCTTCGTGCCTTTTTGCAATGTGCAAAAAACTCCTGAGCATCCACTTGCTCCATGAAGCTCTCTACCTCCTAGATTGCTTTTTTCTCTGTTGTCAAGATTTGTGAACAATATATGTGCTCATTTTTTGCATCAGGATTGAGACCTGTATGGTTTCCCTAGGTGTTACCTCTAAATTTCATGTGGACTCTCTCAGTTGGCTCAAAATCTACAACTCTTGACGTTTCTATCATGGCTGGGTGTCTGTTAACTGATATGGTGGGGTTGATAATTTTTTTCAATGTCGTTTTTCAGACAGAAGGAGATACTGATATATTTTTAAATTGTAGGTACACTTGTGCATCAGGGTTTCTGCCATGCTTTTCTTGCAAAGACGCTGTAGAAGGGATAAGCTTAGCTGACCATGGAGATGGATCTCCTACCTTTACAAAGGGATTTTTGCTGCTTTTTAAGCATCCCTTGCCTTCAAGCACCTCCCTCTAAATCCGTTTGGTGACCAGGACAGCCCTTCCTCAGCACTGGTTCCTGTCATTTCTCCAACTCCTTCACCTCACGTGTCCCGTTCTCCCACAGCAGCGTCACCCAACCCGTAGGCTTCGTAAGTACTGAATTTAGAGGACGGGAGAAATCTTGACATTCAACTTGACAACATTTTCGTTGCTGAGCCTCTGTTCCCATGACTTATTTTTTCATGCAAATCAGAAGATGATTAGCTGCTTTCACTCTTCGTTGTGTTTATTTTTCCTTGTTCTTTGCGCTGTTTTTCACGCCTCATCTTGGCTGAATTTCTCCCGTTTTTCTTCCTTCCTGTGTGTTTCTGCTCTTGCTCTGTTCTCTGCCCTTTGTTCTCAGTTGCTGTTTCCCCCCCTTTCTCCTTTTGTGCCTCTCTTGCATATTTTCTGGTGCTCTATCATCTCTGTTCTTTGTCTTTCCTTTTCTTTGTCTTTTCATTTTGCCTATCTTTGTTCTGTGTCCTCTTTGGTGTCTCCCTGTTCTTTGTCTTCTCTTTTTCCTTGTTCTCTCGTTTCCACTGTCTGTCTCTTTTTATGATTCCCTTTTATCTTGGTTGTGTTCCGAGTAGGTTTGTCTTGATCTTTGTCTTTGCGGAGAACGTGCTCAAATGAAGACAAAACACGCCATTCAAACAGAAATTGCTTATTAATTATAACATGGACACACTGCCGAAACCCAAGCCTCCCACAGAGCCGGCAAACCCAATCACAGGTATTCACAGGCCAGAATTTTTGTGCCCATTTGAGCTCCACATAGGGCCCAGTGGTTGAGCACCCAGCACCGAGACCATCTTGCCCCATTCCCATGTGAGTAGATAAATGCATCCTTGCCTTTATCACTGACCCATTGACACTTGGGTGCTAAATAACCAAAGTAAGGCATCTGGTTATGCAGCAGCTAGGAGTAAAAATGAGTATTTTTTTGGTCTCCAGCATGGAATCCACACGATCTTCATGTCCCAAGTGTGCCACTTCCTCTTGTGGTGGTGGGGTATAATTTACTGCAGATGTCTTTGACCTACATCATCAGCTCGGAGTTATCAGTTGCTGCTAGAAGGAATGTTTTAATTTACTAACCAGCTCTGCTGGGAATGGGTATCAGCTACAGCCATGCGAAAGGCAGGATTTCTTGGTACGCTTGGTGCACAGCCACGAGTTATTGTTGTTAATTCTTTCATATCTGCGAAACAAAACTTCTTACAAATGCGGAAACAGGAAAATCATGGGCAGAGTTGTTTTGGTAAAGGAAGTTCTGTTTGGTCCCAAAATAAATCTTTCTGTGATCTCTTTGGGCTTTGAGAAGTTTTAGTACGATTTCCAAGGTTAAGGTCAAAAAGAAAAAGTTCACATAATCAAAATTTAGCTTTTTGTTCATTTCCTCACTCATTTCTCCCCTCTAATACTTCAGTGAAATCTCTGTGTGTACAGTATTTGCTTAATCCTCATTAAACTCCCAGCTGAAAAATAAACCCCAGATCTTGGAGTTTTCCCTATTGTTGCCGTTCACCTTCTTGATTTGTTCGTTCTTTATTTTTCTGTTGGCGGAAGGGTCTTGAAAGCCACATTAAGTTGTCAAGCCACAAAATGGATGAGTTGGGAGCAGCTTCCCAGGGTAGAGGGGCTGGGTGCTCCCGGGGCCCTGCTGCAGCCCGTGCTGGGTCATCACATCCCCGGGGCTCGGGGGACCCTGGATGCATCATCTCCCCCCACCAACCTTTCCAGGCTGCTTCTTTCTCCCCTTAAGTTTGCCGTTAAATTGTCACTTTCCTGGCCAGGCTGCAGTATATAAATAGAAATCTCATATCTTCCACCTGCTGTGCTCTGGGGAAGCCCCAGAACGCCCAGCACATCACCTATCTCTACAAACCAGCTACAGGACCTGGCCACAATATTGCAGCAAATAACCTGGGTCTTCTGCGAATTGCTCTGGATCTGGGAAACGCTGCAGGTTCCCCGGAGCCTGCAAATCAAGTTGAGCCCGGGTTGGGCTCTTCCTGCTGCTTGTGCCTCATCCCCTTCACTGCCAGCATCCTCACTGGTGGATGCAGAAAAGGGATGAGATTTCCCTCTTTTTCCCATCATGGCATAGGAGAAGGGGCTTGTATGAGGTTTGGGAAGTCGTAGGGGTCTCTGTATGCCGGCCGGCCCCATCGGTTCTGCATTGCAAACTGAAGGGATGGCCCTGCCTGGCCCTGATGTGTGCATTTTTGAGAGAGAGCGCAGGTGATCTCCCAATCTGCATAAATATGCATGAATTACAGGTTTCCTCAGCTAGATACTTTTTGTCTTAATAACATTGATTTAAATTATACTTAAATATTAATAAAGTGATTTAAGACCAGGCCGTTTAGGCCAAATGTACATTAAAATTCCTCTTCTATTTTCTCTCTTTTTAAATCCTCCTCCTTCAGTTTATTCCCTGCGGGAGGGTTTGGGTCCTGAACTCATTGTGCGATCTTCAAACACATAATAAGAATTAATCACCATTAGTCCTCTATTTTAACAGCTGCTTCCTACTCCCCGAACCAGTACAGCTGCAAACTTCCCTCCCTCTGCCGACACCGTAATCCCATTACAGCTGCAAACTTCCACATGTAAAAAAACGCAGATTTAAGCTTATTTTGAAACACCTCGCATTTCTTAATTGCTCGGGGCTGTATCGGAAGCGGGCGATGCAGCTCCCGGCTGATGGGAGCTGAAGGAGCATCGTCCTTCCTGCACCCGAGCACGAAGCCACCGCGCTGTCAATGCTCCGAGGTTGCAAACCTGACCTGTCATTTACATCAACCTCTATTTACTTCTTAATATTCACAGAAAATCAAGTATGGTTTATTTGTCAATAGGGAGAAGAGATTTGCCTGCTGGTGGAAATTTCCCTTTTTGTTCTTCTCAGTTGTGGGCTTTCTTGTACTTTCTTCGTTCTAATATCTGCCCTTAGATTGTAATTATTTTATGTTTTATTTTACTTTTTAGCATTAAGGTTTGAGACAGATAATTATTTTGCTTAATAGTAAATTTCACTGCAACGTGCCCAGAGGGATATGAAATAAAAGGTATTTAAAAATCTACCATGTTAGAAAAGTAAAATAATTTCAGCTAATGAGATTATCAAGGATAATCGGTTTACAAAAGCCCATTACGAGACAGATTCATTGATGTCTTAAAACAGAAAAGGAGAATCCTATTTATTTTTTGAAATGGTGTAGAATAAATTGCTCTTCAGAATGTAAAAGGCTCTTTTTCATATTTTTTTTTTAAAATGTGATGATTTCTGTAGCCCCATCTGCTGTTCGCTTTCAGAAATATCCAGAGGAGGATTTGGTGAAGCGCACGTTTCTCTGTTGAAAATTGGCGATAGGTGAGACCTGAACCATGGATTTCACTCAGGATGGTAAGGAAGGGGTTAATCTCTTTCAGGATTTGTGGGAAGAAGTTCTGCAATGGAATATCCTACATCCATGACCAAGGATGTGTTTGGGGAGAAAGCTCACCTGTAGAGGGTAGGAGGAGGAGGAGGGGAAGGAGGAGGTGATGGGGGAAGAGGAGAGGGCGATGCTGGTGGGTGTTCCCACTGCAGTGGAGGCCCCACTACTTCCTTATCATTGCAAACCCAGATACAAAATAGGGTTATTTTGGAGTTATGAAAGTTCACTGGGACATTTTCCTTCCATTATTCCCCTAGGAGAATGCCTAGACTTGGGCACAGAAGCAGAAGGGTTGACTTGGCCCAAGGAGAGCTGAAAGATACTCCCAGCACTACCAGTCTTATAACACTCAAGACAGACCGTAGGACTAGCTCTTATAAATAAGCGGCATCAAAATTATTACTTTATGCATTACAAAAAATAAAATGCATGTGTATAAGGCCGCAACATTGAAAAAGTACTACATTGTGTATTTTGTCTATCGTAGTTTATTGTTTTGACCATGGATTCGGAGCTAACCAGAGTGTTGCTGGTAGGACTGGTACATGGAGACTCTTGCAGGACCTCCCTGTTGCCTCCTGATGATACAGAAGGTGACTTTTCAGTAAGTAAGACAACATTATTTCAGACCTGTATAAATAATATACCTGTTCTGTCTCGCTTTGACTGAATGATGAATAGCATTTGGAGTGATTGATTTGCTGGAGCAGTTCATATTGACCTTGGATCCCCCAGACTGGTCCAGCATCTCCTATGGCTTCATCTCCCCATGGGAGCATGGTCTTCCAGAAGTCCCTCTGGCATCACACAAATGTGGGTCTTGGCTTGGCCACTGAGGGGAACGATGGGGTCAGACAGGCTGAGCCATTGAGCAGCACATCTGTACCACCACATCACAGAATCACAGAATCCCAGACCGTTAGGGATTGGAAGGGACCTCCAAAGCTCATCCAGTCCAATCCCCCTGCCGGAGCAGGAACACCCAGATGAGGTTGCACAGGAAGGCGTCCAGGCGGGTTTTGAATGTCTGCAGAGAAGGAGACTCCACAACCTCTCTGGGCAGCCTGGGCCAGGGCTCTGTCACTCTCCTCTGCATTTGCCCACCTCATGCATGGGGACCTTCGTCCCCCCTCCAAAATGTGCCTCCTGTACAGTCTCTTCTGCTGTGGCTCAATGTGCAGCTTAACTGGTTCCCTCTTCCCCCCCCCCCTTTAATATTTAGCAGAAAATAATTCTGCAATGAGCTTTATTAAAGCAGCAGGATAGATTAAAAATTGAAATATGTTTAGCAAGATTTGGGGGGAAGGCTGGAGTAATTAATTTTCAATAATACCTGGCTTTTCCAGAACTCCTTTCATCCCAAGATCACCAAACAGTTTGCAGACATTAATTAATTAAAGCATTATGATGCCCCAGTGTGTGGCCATTGCCTGCGTGTCTGACTCAGACAAACTCCCTCCAATTCCCCGGGCAGCCGAGCAGTATCCGCTCCTCCGCCTGCACCGGGGCTACTCCTCTGAGTAAATACCGTTCAGCTTTGCACTGCGTGGCCCTATGTAAATATTTTCCAATAAGTTCGATTATTTGCCTTTTGTTCTCTATCAGGAAAACCCCAAATATCTCAGTAATAAAATTTCCAGCGCGTGTTTACACGGGGGCAGTGAGGATGATTAGTTTCTGATTCAGCTGCCCATTACAACGTCCCTGCTCCTGGAAACTCCCTTTGCGGTCTGGGAGCTGGACGTGCGTTTTAAGCCTTGATTTTTTTGGGGGTGAATTGAGTGTTTTTTGACAGGATGGTAAATCACGTGGGGAAAAGAGGAGGTGTTTGGCAGGCGCCCGCGAGGGGTGCGAGTAACGTCACACTCCTTGAAGTCCCCTGTGAAGTATAAGTTCGGCGAAATCTTATGAAAGCTGTAGATTATACAAACTTTCTCCACTCCGATGATTTGATTCATGAACGCGTAAATAGATAGATAGATAGATCCATCACGGCGATCCCCGGGGAGCAATGCGATGGTGTTTGTGATTGGAAAAATATTCTGAAAGAGCTCACGTACAGCCAATAGCTGGGCGGTTTTGTACCGCCAAGATAAATAGAAAAGAAATGACATTTCATGAGTGCATTTTTAAAGGACGTTGGAAGTTAACCAAAGCAGGAGAAATGGATGTTCTGTAGTGATGCATCTGCAGTCCCACCTGGCATTGCTACCAGCTGGGCATCCCTTGAGCCCTGATCCCCTCGCCCTGACTGTCCGTGGTTTTTGGGCTAACGATGTGGCATCATATTCAAGGGGAATGCCTTTATCTGGGTGTTTTGACCCCTTCCCTTAGCCACCTTGATGAGGAGTTTTGGTTGCCCTACTAAGGCTTTCCAGTTAGGTTGGGATATTCAGAAGCAGGGTCAGCCCTGAGGGATGTGTTTGGAATGGAAAAGTGAAAGAAAAAGGAAGATTGTTTGTTTGTTTGTTTGCTGGATTAGCAATTTGCAGATAAGCCCAATGACAACTGATATCAAAATGGAAAATCTCCTTCATTGCCTGTGGTTTGGCCGCTGTCTAGCTCTTGGTTTGCCTGGTTATGTTGACCAACTCCAAGTTATCCCTTTATTCCAACTTCAAACCATGGGGGAGCAGAGGAACTGGACTTTGGGCAGGAGGCAAGACCCATGTGGCACATAGGGAACCACCTCACAAGTGCCACCATGCATCAGCATCGTGACCCAGACCTCATCCCACGTGTCCATTGGCCTGGAAACACCTAGAAATGTCACCGTGTGCTCAGGAGGGTGACGCACGGCAGAGGAACCTCAGGTTTTGGGAGGAGGGAGCCGGGAATGCTGCCCTCCTCCCTGCTTGTTTACCTGATGGCAAATGCATCTTCAGGGAGCGCCGTGACTTGGAGATATGAGAAGAAATTCTTAAGTAAACACAAGTGACATTTGGCATATAAGTAAGTTAGGGAATACTCCTGCGCAAGCACTGCAGGTCAACAGTGATCTTTTATCTCCTGGTTGAAAATCGGCTGCTTTGGAGATGTCGAAGTGCAAAGCATTTGCGGAAGGGGTGGAGGAGGGAGATGGGGCCACCATGGGATGGCACCGTGATGTGGTGTTGGGTACCAAAGTGGTGTTTGGTGATGTGGAGCGACCAGCTTTGGGCTCCAGCCCTTCAGGTTCTGGCAACAGCCATGGTGTATCAAATGGGTTTCTATACAACTTTATTTTTCTCCTTTCCCCCCCC
>NW_010203830.1:0-67141 GCF_000695765.1 Mesitornis unicolor | reverse complement strand
GGGCTGGCTGGCATGGATGCTCCCCGCGTACTTGTGTGTTGGTGTATTCGCAGTCTGCGTGCTACAGTCATAGGGAGGAAAATGCTGTTTAACCGATATTTTTCTCGGGCTTTGGATTGGAAAGAAAAGGTTCATTGTTCTGGAATGCGTTTCAGTGGAGTTGTGCTTGTGAATAATTTGCCTCAGAATGTGTGAGGTGCTCACTGCATGCGCAGACGTGCAGGTTTGATGCTGACAGAGTCTCTCCTTTAATGAACGAGCAGTGTTCATTCTGAGCAGTGGGGGAAAACTCCATGCAGAAACCTCTTCCTAGGCCCAACTTTATCCTGTGTTATTCATAAACTCTGGCATAGCCTGCAGCTCTGACTGGGAGCTCTGCATAGGTGAGAAATGCTGCAAGTGCTATTCAGCTCTCGTCGTCTATCGGGTTTCTTTCCTTCCCAGCCTGCTAGGATTGAGACCTCAAGGTTGTGATCCTCGGAAAAGTTAACCTGGCACACGTGAGGTTTGTTTCGTCTCCCACACGTGCCTCCTTTGCAGCGAGGTGCTGCTTTGCTGGAGGATCCAGAGCTGCGCCCTGCCTCCCTGGGGGCCTTCCGCAGGCGGGAGATGCTGAGGGACGGCTCGCTCTGCCACCGCATCCTGGGCAGCGTTCCTGCCGAGCGCTGGTGGGCACTGACAGCCCCACACGGCGCAGCGGGAGAGTCCCCTGCTTGTCCCCAGCAGGAACCGGTTCCTTTGTCTCTCTGAGGCGAGACAGCCTTTTCTCCAAGAAGGCATTCAGCAGCCACATCCCGGCTGGATGTGACCGCTGCAGTTAGCCGACAGCAGAGCCTTCCCTGCATCCCTCGACAGGGAGCCGAGGGTCTACGGCATCGGAGAGCCAGCATCCCCGTGGAGTTGCCGGCGCTCCTGTAGAGCTGCCAGCAGCAGCTTGTGCGACCAGTTAGGACGTGTGAGCTCGCAGGTAGGAGGTGGATGCTAACTCTACTCGGTGCTTTTCTGTCATGGCTCGCTTTAGTCCTCGTTTCGCGTCGAGGTAGAAGTGTGCTCTCTGAAAGCAATCTGTGGTGAGGCTCCCACTGTGCCAAGGCATTTTTAAAGTGTCTTCATGCAAGTCTGCTTTAGTATTTATGCATATTAGGCTGTGTATTTGAAGGGAACCATCTGGGTAGAGGAATAGATGGTAAGCGGCTGAACCTCTCCCTCTTGGTTTCCATTTCAAGGCTGGGCCTGATCAGCAGAGACAGAAGTTGGGAAAGTTGCTGTGTGGCTCTTTCTGGTTTGCAGGTCTTGCTTTCCCCGTGCCTGGCATGAATTAATGCCCTGGGTAGAGAGACCTGTGCCTGGGATGTGGGGAAGAGGGAGCTAACAGGCTGTGCTGAGTAGAGAGAGGGCTGTGGAGTGTCAGAGCAGCAAATGAGAATGCTCTTTTCATTTTTTCTTTAAATGGACGTTTCTCTTAACCCTTTATGGGCTGGCTCCTGTGGGGATGCTGCCTCTGCTCCTGCTGGTGGGAATGGGGTGCCTGAGGAAGGTGAACCCTGACATGAAGGGCTGTGGGAAGGGGAGAGAGAAAGGCTGATAAAGGCATCAACCCCTCCATGGGCAGTCACCTGTGAAAGGTTGGCTTTAAATGGGTGGTTTAGGTCAGCTGCCTGTGGCTCTGAGAGAGACACAGTGACAGTGCCACTGCTGCTGCCTGCGAGTTTCTTGCTGGAGATTTCTTTTGCAAGCTGTGCAAGGAAAATAAGCCAAGGAGTCATGTGGGCTGGCAAAGGCCTAAACGCCTAGGTGCCAAGGAGCATGCAGCAATCTGTGGGTGAATGGCAAATGATTCGAGGGAGCTGGTCTTCAGAGAGCTTATCAAAGGAACAGCAAGGCAGGTATGTGCAGTGCTGCCTCCAAACTAGCTATTAGGAAAGCTAAAGTGTGTCAGGAAATCCCATCTCCACCGTTGTGCATGTGTGCTCACGCTGGTTCTTTTTGCTTGATGGAAGAGGAGTGAGTGAACTTAAAACTCACCCAGGACTTGGGGAAGAGCCTCAGCTAAATGCTGCCTGATTGCAGGAGGTCTGGCAGAAAGGCATCTGACTGCAATGTAGGATCTCTGCCTTCTGCCACAACAGCTGCTTTGGCCATGCTGGTTTAGATTCCTCTTTCTCTGGGTGAAGCAGCTGGTTTTGTGTGTGCGACAGGGCCAGAGGAGACCCAGCAAAGGCCTTGGGCCGCTTTGGCTGGAAGAGAAGCTGCGTGTTTTTACTGGGTGTGCATGCAGAGCAGGGGATGCGATGGGGAGCGAGTGCCTGCGTGGGCGGGTGGAAGGCTGGGCTTTCGTGTTGGTGGAGTAAGAGGAAGAAGGGGAAAATCAGAGTAGAAGGAAGCAGGGGAGAGGGGCAACATGGGGTGAGGGAAGCAGTAAAGGACTGGAAAGGAGCTGATGTATACTTAGAATTGGATATTGCTGGGCTACATGGACAGAGGAGAACTCCCTCATCCAAGAAACTTCATTTTCCTTTGAAGACGGTTTACGCTTGATTCTGTATTCAGTCAGGACTAAGAATGTGTACATGATCAGTGTCTTGCCCTTTTTAAAGGCTTGCCAATGTGCCTGGGTTGTGCATATCGATTCTTGCTGACTTTGGGGCGAGATCATGCGCAGCACTTGTTAGGGTCAGAATTTATTTATTTTTCATGCCTCTGGGCAGGCAGAAGGTGAGACAGAAGTTTCTGCAAGCCTTCTCAGAAACGTTTTCTGCTCTGGGCAAGAGGCTTTCAAGGTAGCTTATACAAGGCTGAAGTATCTGTTAAGACAAGGAACCTCTGTGAATAGGAGGAACACACTGAAATTGTGGTCTGGCAAGAGGATAACAGCCTGAAGGGTGTCTCTTGGGCTTGAAGGAATGATATGGAGAAACCAATGTGATATTAGCGACTTCATGATGAAGGCTTTATGCAGGAATGGAAAGTGTAGCTTTTGGTTTTGTACGGAAAAGGGACTGTGGTGCTGCTGCAGAGTTGGTCCTGTGCACAGGGGACTTCAGATTCCGGCTTGGCTGTACCCTACGGAAAAGGGACTGTGGTGCTGCTGCAGAGTCGGTCCTGTGCACAGGGGACTTCAGATTCCAGCTTGGCTGTACCCACTTGGGGAATCATTAACATTGTTGTGCTCTGACAAGAAAACTGGGGAACTTGGAGCAATAAAGGAAGTTGTAAAACCTGTGAGAATGTAATGGAGCAGTTTTTAAGGATCCCCATAATAACTTTTCATGTGATCTGTGGGACATGGCTTGGAAGGACAATCTGTAGTGTTAACATAATAGTGCTTTTCATGCTTTTTGTTCTGGTGCCTGTGGAAGACTGAGTGTGCTACAGTAGATGGAGGGTGGCTGTGGTAGTTACTTTTAATGAAGGTGGAGGAAAACATAGTGAGGAGCAGCTTGAAGAGGGTTATTTCCACACCGGTCAACAGTGAGGGGCTGATGGCTGTAACAGAGCTGGCAAGCTTCAAGCAGTTCAAAAGCTATCAAGGCAGTAAAACCAGAAACAATCCCTGTATCTTAAAATGCTCAATTAGTGTCAGTAGGAGCTAATGTAAATAAAGAGGTGATCGTGGGACTTCTCGGACACTTTTCAGCTATGCAGGTGCCTTAAATAGAGATGAGGAAGGAGGCTTAGCGGTGATTGATGCAGCTCTCGGCACCAGTTTCTCTCTGTGACTGTGCCAAATGAGGTGAGCTGGACACGGGACCTGTCAGCTCTAATGCCATCCTCTGCTTTGTTTGCTCCTTGCTCTGCCTCTGTGGGAGAAAAAGTGGAGTCACTTCTCTGGCTGTTGAGGGAATCCCCATTTGCAGGAGATTAGCACTGATTGAATTGTTTAAAGAGGAGTAATGGTCCAAAGGAAGAAACCTGGGTGTTGTAAATCAGGAGGATTGGGGATGGTTCACCTGAGGGCCCTGAAGTAAATAAAGTGTGAAACAGCAGCAGGCGTTAACATGGCCGGGACAACACTTCTCCTTGCTGGGAAGTTACCAAGGCAGGAGCCTACGTGGTCAAAGGGAGCTGCCAGCTACAGCAGGAGCAGCTTTGCCATGCGATGCCTTTGCAGAAATCAAAGCTGGGGAGGAGCTGGGATATTGGGCAGGTGAGTTTGGCTTCTGTGCCTAATTATACCTCAGGTTTAACCTTGAGGGTCAAATCACCATAGCTTGTATGAAGAGGATGGGTGTGCAACAGGGAAGCCTACCTTACTACTGCTGCTTGATAAAATCAGAGCTGAAAATGTATCAATGGACCTAATTTATTTGGATTTTTCATTGTATTCACCCAAAAGAGACTATTTTAGGAAATAAATAGCAGAATGTGGGCAATAAATAGCTGTAAGGTAAGAGACAGAGTTTGGTTCCAGCTTTCCTAGTTAAGCTGTAGAAAATAGAAGTGTAATGGAGAAGTGCTGATGGGAGCATAGATAGGTGATTATGTGAAGGTTCCTTGTGCTGAGCCTAGGCATATTTATTATCTTTAATGATTCAGAGGTGGAAATGGATCAGAGCTGGGGTAGAGAAGAATTAAGAGACAAGGCTGCTCTGTTGAGCATGCCAGGCGTTTGGCCCGTGCAGCAGCAGCCAGGGGGTAACTCGGACTTGAGGTTACAAGCATGTGAAAAAGGGAAGACCTGAGCAGATCGCCTCCTGATGATGTGTGGTTGGGGATCAGTGTTTGAAGGGGAGCGTTACGGCTCAGTGTGAGAAGAGGCTGTGGTCTTGCAGTGGTGGGAGGGAGATCAGAGAGCCCAGGGGGTTCGTGTTGCAGCTTGATTGCAAATCCCGGTCTCAGTCAGGTGGCAGAGTAACGCTATTTATTCTGTCCATCCTTTGCATAACGCAATACCCAGCAATGTCTCAACCGAGCACCCGGGGAGCCATCCGGCACAAGGGGATTTTCATCTCTGCTGAGATCTCCTGGCTTCAAAGTCTGCAGAATTTATTTGCATCCTTCATGAGGGAGAGCGCCAGGCGTACGTTTTTTTTCCCCTGTAGTCTCTCTGTTCCTCCCCCCTTTCCCCACTTGCTTTTCAGTTTGTTTATTTGGTTAGCTCAGCATCAGCACAATGATGTGGAAATAAAGCAAAAGAGCTTCCTCTTGGCCTTATTGCATATGCATAAATGGGAGAGATAGATCATACTGGCAATCCCTAGCTAGGCTACAGTTAATGGAAATTCTTCTGTGACCTTATAAACCCTGCTTTGCAAGGGTTTATAATGAGTCTGCAAAAAATTCATTCTGGGCACAAACAAGTCATCTGAGGTCTTGGACCCCGTGAGCACAAAGTAATAATAACGCTAATTTCCCACCCACTCAAGCATGTGCTCAGCTCCTTACAGATGCTGCTATTTTTAAAAAGCAGGTTTTTCCTTTCTGGGACTGTTATGGGGGGTGTATGTGTGTGTGTCAGGGGGGAAAGAGGATGGCTGGTGGCGAACAGCGCTTGCTGTGTGGCGTAACACCGGTTCCCTGCATCGCCTGCCTTGGGAGAGTCACTGAGGGTCCTTCCCGTGGCTGGAGCTGAGGCGGTTTACGTCATTACCATTGCAGACTGACGAACTGTGTGATCATACCTCTGCTGTTTCAATAGAAGATCAGCTCTTTCTCCATGGTCGTGGCCCTGCACCCTTCTCTCTCCTTCCTACACGGACGTCTGAATCTGATATCAAAGGTAGTCTGGGCCTGGTGAGGAGGGGATGGGTTGTTAAAAATCCCTGCGATGTTCTGTTCAGCCTTAACATTTTTTCAGCTTTTTGCTGAAAACCAGCGAGTTTTTGGTCCAATGACAGAAGTTGACAGTTTTCTGACAAATGTGTTGTGTTTTGATGCTGAGGGTTTTTTTGATGGCTCCCTGGCCCTGCTCAGAGACAGAAGGATTGCAAGGCGAGTTGTCGCTGATGTTGGAGTCTGTAGGGGGACGCATGTTGGGCATCAGCCCTGTGCTTTCTCCTTGTAGACTGTGGTGAAGCAGCAAATTGCTGTGTGTGGTAGAGTTGCTCTTAACATGGCTCATCTCGGGTGAAGTGGCAAGGCTGAGGAGTTACTGAGCCATAGGCAGAGCCTGGCTGCAAACACACTAGTGTGGTATAGTAGCGCCAGTACACAGTTCACTGAACTGCTTCTTTCACCCAAAAAAGGTTGATCACAATATATTTCACTCTAGCCACACTGGTTGTTTGCCCTCACTCTTTTGCTGTTTGGTCTCTGCTTGTTTTCCGTTTTTGCTCCACGTTGTGTGTGATCTGGCAACATCTGGTGTTAAAGGATGGTCTGTGTGCATGGACAGCTTTGAAAGCAGGCTATCATGTCTCTTTTTAGACTGAAAAATGTTTGGGGCAGAGACTGTGCTAATGCTCACAGAGCATCTGGTCCTCTCCAGGTCCAATTCATCACTGTCTTGCAGTTTGCATTATTGTTCACACCAAGGGAAAGTGGGTGTGAAGCTGGAATAATAATGTTTCACACTTGCTTTGCATTGGTTTTGATATCCAACAGCATTTTAACCTATCAGAAAAGGCATCAAGAAGTGGAGTAGTTGGAAGCTGGAGACACGGTCTACAAGTAACATGTTAATTATGCTTACTGAGCAAATGACCACTGCGATCGAGTCTGTATCAATGGCAAGTTTAAGATCAAGATGGGATTTTTAACTTCTGACTTGAGGGTTCAAATCACTGCGCAGGAGTCAGTGGGTGAGGCTTGTGTGAGGCAGCAGCAGAGCTTGGTGCGATGGTTCCCCCAACCTCAACCGTCTGGTGCTGTGCAGATCTTCCACAGTTAACTCCAGCATGGCTGGGCAACAGTGGTGTTTTCACAGGTCTGCAGAGAGCACTGAACAGTCCCTGTGTAGTATAAAACATGTTGCTCATTTTAGAAGGGGTTAGTGCAAATACTGGTCATTAACTGTTGAATGTCAGTGTTGTAGTTTCTTTAATGGAACCTAATGACATAACCATAGAAGGAATCAAACACTGTGTGCCATATCTGGAGTTTTGTGTTTGGGAGACAAAGTCTTTTGGTATCATGGTAGCTTGACTTCCCAAGGGTCTTTCAGAAGACGTCTTCCAGTGATTTGGGCTGCCATGCCTTTTGTTCTGTTGCTGCCGAGTGTTAAATAAGATTTAAGTCTCCTCAGTCGCTATTTAGTTATTGAAGATCATCACAGCCAACACAAATGCAAACAAAACTGTCTGGATATTTGTTTATGCAACAGATCATTAGAAAGTCTGTAGGAAAAAAAAGTGTTCTGGTCTGTTAGATAATTAATCTGCATTTTAAGAATTGTCTAAAGACATATTTGCAAGCTAGTCCATTGAGCTACTGCTCATCTAGTCAATAATCCCCATATTTAATAGTCCCTAAGAATGTATTTCCATAATGTGCTGCGAACAGTTGAGAAATCTGCATCTTTTTTTGTCTTAAGATGTCAGTGCTCGCACATTTTCTGTGACAAATTTTTTTCTGACTGTTGGTGAAAAATCCAGACGCGTTAAGCTTCCAACTGATGGTGCTGGGGATAGGGGAGAGCGGAGGCTTCTCAAAGCAAACCCCTGGGCCCGGATCTCTTCACGCGCTGAATGAGTTTGCAGTTTCCATCTGGCACCGGATGCCGGTGCTGTGGTGCGAGCCTGCATCGTGCTGGCAGCGCTGCCCCAAAGACGCCTTGTGGGGAGAGGGGCTTTGCTGGCTCCCGAAGGCCCTGGCTGTGTGTCCCGTGGGGTCAGAGAAGCAGGAGCCGGTCTCTGGGAGGAGGATCTGAAGTCTTGAGCCACCAGCGCCGTGTTGTAGGGGTAGCTGTGTTGGAAGGGGTGTGAAATGCTGTAGTCCCTGCGTGGCAGATTTATTCTGGCAGGAGCCCGGAGCGCGGATCTACTGGCACTGCTTGGCTCTGAGTGATGGAGCAGGTTTGGCTCCTGGGAGCTGGCCTTGCTGCAGTAGCACAACGCGCGGCTTGGGACCTGCGGCTGTGTCTGCGCAATGAACGCCGTCTCTCTGTCTGGGATCCCGACAGCAGTCGAGTTCACTGGTGGATGGTGGAGCAGGCTCTGGTTTTGGGGTGTCTGCAGCGTAACCAGCTACCCGTGTCCTCTGAGCCAAGGTAACCCACGTTCCTGTACTGTGATGTACGTGAGGGTTTGAGAAAGGGCATGAAGTTTAGTCAGGTTATCTTGCATTTATATTGGGGGAAAAAGGGTAAAGGTACAGACGGCTCTTGCAGCGTGGCTGGCATGTGATGACTTACTAATCCCCATGAACAGGAGCAGGGAGTAAAACCCACACTGCCAGAGAGGAACCCC
Source organism: Mesitornis unicolor (assembly GCF_000695765.1). NCBI lineage: Eukaryota > Metazoa > Chordata > Aves > Mesitornithiformes > Mesitornithidae > Mesitornis > Mesitornis unicolor. Next base: position 58,796 of record NW_010203830.1, on the reverse strand, counting down.
TGGGAGTCGCTGCATCAAGGTGAGAAGCTGGAGCTTAATTTCATTATCTTATCAACAACTAGCTGGTCTTGTGCCGTGTTGTGAATTCTCAGGAGCGCTAATGCTATCTTTGGCTGTCTCAGCAAGGAAATGAGCGTTGTGTGCAGTCATGGTATCTATACCTTAAAAATTATGTTGGCAAACTGGGCAGAGATAAGAGAGGAGCTACAGGGATGATGTGAGGACTGTAAAGCATGCAGGAGGGAGAGACTGAAGCTCAGTCTGTTTCTTTAACAGAGAGAAGGTTAAGGGGTGATTTGTTTATTGTCTGTGAGTACTTAACCAGAGGAAGAGACTTTTGCTAGCCAAAGGTACGAGGGTAGAACGTAGTTTTGTGGCTGGAGGTTCCAGCTAGATCAATTCAGGTGAGAAAAAGGGCATGTTTTATTTTTGTGAAGCTTTATATTTAAGCACAAGAGCAAATTACCCAGGACTCGGTACATTTGCTGGTTTTAAATTGAAATGATCCATCTTGCAGAGTTCCTTTAGGTCAGCTGCAGGCTGTGGAGGCTTGGTGTGGGAAGACTCGGCGTGAGCCAGTAACAAGTGAAACAAGATTTTCAAAATGGTCATCACTGTCCTTCACATCTTTCAGTTATGTCATGAATCTTTTCTGTTTTTTGTTTTTTCTTTCTTTTTTTTTTTTTCTTTTTGTATGGTGGAAGCAAAATCCAGCAGGGCTTTGGGCTGTAGTTGAGAAGGGGTTGGGTTGGTGTCAGCCAAGCCCATTTCTAAGTCTTGGCACAGAGTTGTATGTGCTAAACTGTCACCTTTGCTGAGTTTTTGCTTGTGAAGACAATTCTTTTGTTTGAACAGCAATTAAAGAGTCTCTGCTCTTAGGACAGGAACAGGCTGACCTCCTTCTACCATGACTTTACAGTGGGAACTTGAAGTGTCTCGGCCAGAATTGCTCCCTATGGAGGGCAAAAGGTGGCTACAAGTCTGCAGTTACCACTGTAGAGTACTTGGAGTGAAAAGAGCTGTGCACTTACTGTTCAAACTTGACTTTACTGTTCGGGGCGGCTGAAGGCGTTCTGCTGTCACCAGACCCACTCTTACATTAGACACACCAACCCTCAAAGCCTCCAGCAGGAACAAAGGGTGCTGCAACCACACATCCCTTGTGCCACCCCTCAAGACATGTTCTGCAAACTCGGGGAGGGAGATTAAGAGGCGTCGTTACCGTTCAGTCGGTGGCTGGCGTGTTAATTAGGGCACACGGCGTGCTCAGGAAGGTTACGTTCACCTACCACCCAGCTCCTCACCAACCTTAAAGATGCAAAGCAAGGCAGAAGTGGAAAAGGAGCAATGGCAAGAAAAGGCAGTGACACTTAAATTTGAGAAGAAACTTCTTCTCAGTGAGGGTGACAGAGCACTGGCCCAGGCTGCCCAGAGAGGTTGTGGAGTCTCCTTCTCTGCAGACATTCAAAACCCGCCTGGACGCCTTCCTGTGTAACCTCATCTGGGTGTTCCTGCTCCGGCAGGGGGATTGGACTGGATGAGCTTTGGAGGTCCCTTCCAATCCCTAACGGTCTGGGATTCTGTGACACGTTGCACCTTGAAACAAAGTATGATTCACAATGATCGGGGCAGGGGAGTGCCCCTATAGGAGACGTATAAGTCCTCCTATAGGACTGTGCTGCCTCTTCCTTCTTGGTGGGGATGTCGCCAGGTTATCTTGTCTCCTTCCACCCCTTTGACTTGCCTCTTTGCAGAATTGAAGGGTATTTCCATTCAGATGGTGGCATCTGAAATTTTTTTCTTTCAATGTTGGATGTTGATGCGTTGAAGAAAATTAAATCAGGGCTGTGTCAGTAAAAGAGAGAGATTACCATTTGCAAAACCACGTTTTGCTTAAGTTAGTAATACTGTAACTGTTAATTGAGTGTTCATTGATTGTCTGTCACTACCTTGATGTAACCTGTTATTCTCCTCTCAGGCGGATGGCCTACCACTGATAAAATAGTATAGCTGCTTTTGCACCCCTGAACTGTCTTGACTGTTCATTTCTTCTCCCCCAACGATTCCATTTTTCCAGCGGTATAATTAGCACCATCTCCTCCTCTTTGGAGTCATCTCAGCCTGCATGCCATCCTTGTTCTCTCCCGAGTACCTTTAATGCACCTAATGCTTTAGGGTTTTTAAGTGGCCTGAGACAAGAATTTAAGCGGGGATGCATTTGAACTCAGTCCAAGAGCTGTTGTCTGCGTGGATTTAGGGTCCGAGTTTCCCCAGAAATTGCCTCATTCATTAGAGGTTCTTTGCTGCTAAAGGTTCAATTATGGAAGTGAGTAGTGTTTTATGGGAATGGAGGGGAAAAGAAAAACCAAGACCTAGCTCTCTTACTGCGCCTCTCATGTAAATAGCTCCGTAGTCAGGTAATCAGGGACAAGTTGTTCGGGGTAACTGCTGTGCAGCAATGAGACTGTGTGTGTGTTCGTGTAATGCTGTTCTCTGGAGGCTTGCCAGAGCCTTTCCCAGCGCTTCAGGGAGGCTCTTCACGCTCTCAGGGGAGGCTGCGAGCGTGCAGGTGTGGAAGGGCTCCCGTGCTGCCGAGCGCAGGCGAGGGCCGGTGCAGCAGCGTGGCTGAGCCCTTGCGCAGCGAGTTGGCAGTGGGCAGGAGAGCAGGGGGGGATGATGTAGCACCCGGAGCTACAAGTCCTTGAGTCCTCCGAGTGCTTCTGTAACACAAGACGAGGAGCTGGCAGCACGTTGCAGTAATCCCCTGCACTAAACGATGCTCCTCTTCTGTATCCGCTGTATGATCCAACGTGTCCGAAGTAATTGCATTTTTCCCTCAAAGAATGAGGCTCGTGGCATAACATGGTGCGGTTTTGCATAGTCAATTATTTCTTCTCTGCCAGATTTTGCAGGAAATCTGTAAGATTTGCAGTGGGCTTTCCTGAAGCCATGGGCTGGTCTTTAAGATCCTTTCTGCTTTGTATTTGGAGGACTCAAGCACTTTTGAAAGATTAATTAACCCTAGGTGAGAGACTGTGATTTAACATTTATATAGGGGGGAGGGAAATTAATATTCTTTCTGCCATGCTGAGTATGTTTAAACTTCTGCTTTCAGCTTGTCTGACTTTGGAATATCTTCTAACTAGTACAAATGATAGAACAATTTATTTTAGATGATGAGCTATATGGGAATATTGCTCATACACGCAGAACACGACATTTTCAATCACATCTTCATTGCACTGGTAAGGAAAAAAAATGATTTTTGTATTCTGACATGTTTATCCTTTGGAGACTGAGTCAATTATCGTCTTGTATAAGAATTCACTCTCTAGCTCTTAGGTCTCTGGGAATATCATCCTGTCAAGAGGAAAATCCTGCAGGGTTCATTACAAAGTTAGGAGGATAGCACAAGTTAAGAGATGCCTACAGGTGGCATTTTATTAATGTCAGCCCCTCTGATAGCAGTGATGGCTCTGGCCACCCTGTGCTGCCAGGGACTTTGCCACAGGCTCTGAGCAGAGGGCACTGTGCCGCATCACAGCGATGTTTCTTCAGCTTCTCTTTCTGTTCCACTGAAATTCTGGCTCCCTCTCTGTGGCCTTCCTCCAGAGGCTGCAGGGCAGGGAGAGATGCTGGAAATGATGCAAAGTGACTGTTCAGGTGGGGCATTCACATCGCTGTATTTCACTGTTGCATGATGATGAGCTTGGTCAGCCCAGATATTGATTGGTGTCCTCTGAGATCGGCTCCTTGTATGAGATTACCTGGACTGCACAACGTCAGTGCTGCCACTTCCCAAAAAGGCTCTGAAAAAGCAAATCGGCTTAGAAAGAAGCAGTGCATTCAGCCTTGTTTGTCTTTCATGCCCGGGATGTATTCTGGTGCCCGTCTCCTCCCCGCGCTGTGGTTCTGTCCCGGTGCCAGCCTCCTGTCGGGAAGTGCAAGGGAACGGGCTGTGCCTGCGCTGGGCTGGGTCGGGAGCACGGGAAAGGCAGATGTGGAAGTGTGTGTGCATGGCAAGCTTGGCAAGAAACCTGTGGCAGGGCACTTAAAGATTCGAAGAGAACACAGTGTTGTCTTTATTTTTTTACTTTACTTTTATTATTAATTTTGCCCATTCGGTTTTTGATGGTGTGCAGCTTTACGGTTTCCTTCCTGGCCGTAAGAACCAGAATCTTGCTTTCCATCAGCCTGTTAAAATGAAGGTGGAGGAGATTCTCTTGCAAACTCTTGAGCTGGGGATCTGGGGCTTTTAGCAATATATCAGAAATCACGAGTTGAATGATCAAATCAGCTTTGACTCAAAGCTCTTCGTAGCCCTTAGCTGAGGTAACTGGTGGGATTTGTGCATTGGTAGTAGTGGTCTGCAGGGTTCATCCTGCTGCGAATTACGGCACTTTGAGTTGTTCTGCTCTGTGCTGGGACACTTGCTGGTTGGTTGTGGGGAACACCATGCTGGAAAGCCTCTCCTCACTTCTCTGCATGCAAAAGCACGGGCAAGACTGTGCTCCTGGAATGTGGCAGATAAAGACGGGTTGACGCTACAGGAGGTGGAAATGCTGCTCTGAAAGTACAGCTCAAAGCCGTTTTCTCCTTGGCTGTATGTTGAGTAAATTTCCATCCACAGCAACAAAAAATACCCGAGTCCCATTTGCAGACATTGGTGTTAATACAGTGCAGCTGATATGCTCCATTTGCTCGCATAAATGCGGCTTTTAAAGCTGTCACATATGCTAGATGGAGCCACTACCCCTCACCTGCTTCTTGGAGTGGCAGTGTTTAGAAGGGATTCCCAGGACGATGGAGACGATCATTGTGGCTATGCATTTGTGCATATGTCAGGACTAGAAACCCGCCATTTCCAAGCTGCTGTGTACAGAAACACTTCAGCTGAAATGCTCGAAATGCAGTTATACAGATGGATTTTTTGAGCTCTATACCTCGGCTCAAGTGCTCCTGTTTCTGTCACTTTGTTTACATGGAGGTTTTGTGCTGGGTTTTGATTTTCCCATTAGCGAGGCTGTTACTTTTTTATAATGTTGCATTACTCATTGGTTCCCTTTATTCCTTTCAAGTTTGCCAGCCATGACTAATGAAAAGTTTTGCTGTAGCCCTTTTGTGGAGTGGAGACTCAGGCAGGGTTAAGGGGAGCCTTTGCCTTTCCCACCACCAAAATTTGGTATTTTCAGTGGGAACCTGCAGGCTGAGGAGCTGTGACTCCATTCTCCCTTACATTGTGGAAAGAAGTAGCTTTGCTCAAGCAGCTGTTACTTAATTTCTATTAAAAAATTCAAGTACACTTCCTATCCTTAAAGGAGGAAAAAAAAAGACAGTGTAAAACAGATTGAGATGGCATTTTTTTAATTAAAGGAAGCTGTTGACTTGTGTACTTGCATGTTCCCACTGAGATGAGTAGCTTTTGAGGCTTAATTCACTGCACATTTTTTGTTCACTTTCTCCCAGATTTTCTTACTGAACTTTACCCTGTGGGTGGAACTAGTGTTAGCCTTGTTAGAGCATCTAAAAACTCTAATTACTGGAGAAATGGTTTCAATGGATGGGAATTATCAAGCCAGCTGCTGTGTGTATGTTGGCTCTTTTTTCTTTTTCCTCCAAGGTGTGGATGTATCTGTTTAATTTAAACAACAGGGAGCATGGAAGTGTGGCTTGATTGCTGTGTCTGTGTTACCGTCTAGTCTAGCAGAATGAGGTATATGTGTGTGGTGTGTGTGTATTTCTTCATGTTGTGCATCCTCTCCTGTCCAAGAGAGCTCAGAACTGTTTTGTATTTGGGGTATTGTTATTTTGCAACTTGAATGAAATAACACGGAATTTTTTTAAAAGGCACAGAGTAGCACAGAGCCACCCGGAGCAGTTACTCAGTGGATGTGAAAAGGCACCAGCCCTAATGATGACAGGGAAAAGTTCTTTATGGGATCTGGGAGCAAAAGGCAGGGGACAAATGGATACAGCCCGCAGAGGCACAGGATGGAATTCATCAGAGAAACAGGGCCTGCAAACAATTGCATATGCAGTTGTTAATGTCTCAGGTGATTAGTTAGGGCCTGCTGTCCCATCCTTCTCCGGCCAAGTGCCTGCAAGAAGGAAAAAGAAGGTTGCATGAACTAAAGTGAGATAAAGCAGCGACACAAAGGGTGTAACAGCATTATAGAGTAGTCTGGAAGAATGCAAAAGAGGAGGAAACTATTATAATGGAGGCATCTATCTGGATTCTAGCTGTTTGCAGTCAAGCAGTTATTGGCAAGGTGTTTAGTGTGTGTGAAAGCAAGCCTCCAGCACATAAAACGGGCAGGACAGTTTGCTGCCTTGTCTTCTTTTCCCCTCTATGAAGCTTTGAGTTCTGTGGCCCTTGCAGTGTTGGGCACAGGAAAGCCAGGCAGGAGGAAGGGGGCGTAGAGCTGAATCGGTGTGGAAAATCTCTGTCCTTAAGGAGGGGTTGGGAGCAGCGAGGCTGCTCAGCAATCCTGCTGCAGCAACAGGTGTGGGATTGCGCCGTCTCATGTGCCTTGTGGTTACTGAGAGCTTTGCTTCTCTTTCATTTGCCTCCCAGCATGCTCCGATTTTTTTCCCATCTATTACTGTGTTTAAAAACTAGCTGGTGTTGCCTTGGCCCTGATTGGCGGTTGCTAAGTCCCAGCTCTCTGGCACGGCACCGCTTTCCTCTCCTTCTGCTTTCCCAAGGCCACCAGCCAACGTTTCAAAGTTGGGAGCTTAAGGCTGAACTCCAGCGTCTGCAGCTCAGGCACAGAAATAACCCGTGGACTGTTGCACCTCTGAAGGTAATTAGCTTGTCAGAAACAGAAACCGATTCTTTGAGTGCCCAAATCCCAGCACCGGGGCCTGCCTTCTCAGTGGCCAGCGCGTAAGGGAAAATCAGGCCAGTGCCTTTAGAGAGTGGCTGGTTTTAACTGTTTCAATTTTGGTTGCCAGTTTGGGACTCTGATCCGCAGAGCTCCTATTTGTGCTGTTGCTTTAGCTATGCCCTGTGCATAGGCTTGGATGGCGATACAATGATAGCAAATTTCTGAGCTGGGCTTGAAGAGGGCAGTTCAAATAAGGTGGCCCATCAATTCTGTTCTGTAATGTTTGATTTATTAAAGCATGGAAACCTGCGGCCGTCTCGGCGCTGAACACATACCCACAGGAATCAAAGAGAAACAATCTCAAAGAAAGGGAATGAACCCTTCTCAACAGCATAAATTGCAGCAAGAAAAATTGAGGCTGGACATCAGGAAACAGTGTTGAACAGTAAAAATAGTGAAGCACTAAAATAGATTGCTAAGGGAGTTTGCAGAGTATCTGTCACTGGAGATTTTAAAGAACGGATTAGACAAATGGCTTGGAAGGATTGAGCTTGTTGGGTAGACGGGGGACTAACGGAGCTCTTCATTTACTCCCCATCTCCCACGGTTCCTGTCGTGGCAGCCTGAGCTGGTGGTGGGCAGGGCAGTGGGTGCGTTTCTCCCCGTGCCTGAGGGTGAGCAGACAGCGCTTGGCTCAAGCTCTGCTTGCCACGGTTGTGTTCTGGGACATGCAGGCCCCTTCAAACAGGGAGTTTGGGGTTACCGTGCTCCTTCTTAGTGCCTTACTTTTAGCCCTCTGACAAGTCTGTGACCGGTATTGACAGTAATACATCAGCAGTAGCCCTGGGCTACTACAAACTAAGGTTTAATTCATAGCTCTGCCAGAGACCTCCCATGTAACTTTGGGCAAGCCATATTAACCTCTTGAACACAGGCCAAATTTTAAGCAATAATTAGAGGCATCCATGTGAGGTACCTGAGATGAGTTACGTTCTTTTACAGTCCATGGATTATTGAAATAGTGGTGATAAAGTGGAAAAGATCTCGACTTGTATCCCGTGATTCCTGAGAACAAAAGCAGGACCAGACTTTACAGTAATAAACTGGTTTTGCACTTTATCAACACCTCTGTGCCCCTTCTTGTACGTGCTGGGACTGGTTCAGCTCCCCATGGTGTGCAGTCCTTTCTTTCCAAGCAGGTTTTGTGTAAATTGGGGTGGGTGTTGGATGAAAATGTTATACCTCAACCTTTTCAGGGCCCTGGAAGGAAAAAAAAAAAAGTACATTTGGAAAATTAAATATTTCTGACTAGAGCATGATAAATCTTTTGCTGTTTAGGAAGGTGAGAAATTAAAATTGCAAAACAGGCAGCAAGGGATCAAGTCAGCGTGTGTGGCAGGGTTGGCTGGGTCTCCTGACTTCAGGGAGACTGTGTGAGGGAATCGGCAGAGAGACAGAGCTCGTTCGTATTCAGAGGAGTCTTAGAGCCCTGGTATGGCACGGCTGTGGTCTTCGTTTGCATGTGCAGGATAACGGCAAGCTCTTGCCATGTGATGCTGAGCTCGCTTGCGTCTACAGTTATTTGACTGACTTGTAAGTGTTTTCCCTTGTCTTTGTAGCGCTATGATATGCGAGTGCTGAGAAGACTGGGGGGCATATATTTGGGTCCTTTCACTGTCTGTTTTATTCCACAGAATCTCTACAAAGATAAATTGTGGAGTGAGTTGAATCGTAGGTTACAGATGAAAAAACAATTTACAAATATATAAGCATGGGGAGAGGGAAAGGAGAGAAATGCATGGGTTGCCTGGTGATCTGCCAAGTGCTGGAGTATACTGTAGAGCTTAAGGATCAGATGTGTGATGGGGTAACTTCTGACTTGTCCTCCCTTTAAAAGGAAAATCACAGGGTGTTTTATTTGATCTGGAGAGACTGCATTCTCTGTCTTAGCGGGCTGTGTTAGCACTCTCAATGTACAAAGCACAAATTATGTCCTCCCTGTCTAAGAAAACCACTTCTGTTCAGCCTTTGCTGGCCTGTTGGATCCCTAAGGCCAGGTTTTGCTATATAAAGCAGAAGACATCGTTGTGTTTTATTTCAGACTGAAGTACATTTTCGGAGAGATAGCTGACATGTTAACCTGTCAAGCATCCTTACTGCAATCGCGTTCAGTTCTATGTCCAGGCCCTCAAATGGGGCAAAACCTGGGTTACAAACTCTGGGTCCGCAGCAAGGGTTAGGTGGGTGATTTGGTCAGCTCAGAGACTCTGCTCTGAGATGTGAAGCTCTGGCAAGGCCCTAAGGGTGGGCTTGGAGCAGGGTGGCAAAGCATGGTTATCCCATTTTGCAAGGGGATGGAGTGGCTGGTCCAGAGTCACTTGAGGACATCTCCAGCAGATGCCAGGAGCTGATTCTGCATCTCCAGAGGCCTTTCCCTTTTTCTACTTGTCGGGAGCTTTCGGCACCAGGCTCACCCCGTGGAGGGATGGAGGGACCCCTCACCCGTGTCCCCAGCCCTCTGCAGGGTGGTGGCAAGCGGGGTGCCAGGCAGCAGCCCCTTCCTTCCCCTGAAGCGTGGCCCTGGCAGCTCCAGTGCCTCCGTTACTCTGGCAACAAACCGCGATCAGACAGCACCAAGCAGCTGAATTCAGCCCCTTGTTCCAGGAAAAATGCTCTCATTGAAGCCGAGCCAGAGCAAAACCCTCCTGCCTTTATTCTGCTGAATGACACCGACATCCATTCGTGCACTTATCAGTTGGTGCGTGTGCGGTGGGGAGCACGAGAGGGGGCACCCCGCAGAGAGGCAGCGGTGGGCACAGCCCCATCCTCACCAGGGCCACCGATTTGCTCACCCCGTGCCATGGCCTGGTATCTGGTGGTCAAGTGCCAGGGGATGTGGAAAGGAGACAAAGGCTTGGAGAAGTGAGAGTGCAAGAGAGACTGGGGATGGATAGAGGCGGGGATGCTGGGGAAGGGGTAAGATTAGGGAGACCCACTGGTAATACCAGGAACTGTCACGGAGACAGAGGGCTGGATGTAAGTGGGAGATGGAAATTCTGCCCTCACCCCGCCAGGATGAAGCAAGTCTTGCAGAGCACTTCTCTCTCTCTGCCCGCTTGTCAGCTTACAATGGTAACAAAGGCATTTGTGGCACTGGGGATGTGCTGCTTCTCGGGGATCGAGGGAGCTGCCCAGAATGATAATTGGGTCCTTTTTCATTTTTCTTAAGAAACTAACAGGCTACTGCACAAAGTAATTAACTGGACAGATGGATACAGCAGAATTTGTAAACGTCAACAGCAACAATAGTGCACTTTTTGATTTTTATTTTAAACGCCTTGTGTCAGCAGAAGGGCTCCAAGTTAGGGCGAGTTTTCAGGGAAGCAGCTAAAATAAATGAGACTTTAAAAAATTAATAATCTTGATAGCTGCATGTGATGCAGATGTCTGGTGAAGGCCGCGAGGACAGCCAAAAGATGAAGGGGAGAGTGAAAAGGCCAGGATTTCAATATACGTCCTTGCTCGTGTGTGTGTTTGGTTTTGTCTATGCAGAACATCCCCTCTGTGAACCTAAAGGGGGTAGTTTCTCTTCCAAATGTGAGAGGACTGAAAAAATACAATTGCTGCAGTACCCAATGCAATTGATGCCGTTTTTAGATCGTTACCTGTGCTCTGGGACTGCTGGACCTATTTCCAGATGTCTGTAAGTGGTGAGCAAAACGCTTACCTTGCTGCTGCCTGGTAGAGTTTGGTTCAAGAGGGAAGGCGCCTGCGTTTCCTACACTTGCTAACCAGTCCTTTCCAACGTCTCTCATCAGAACATCCATCTTCCAGATGAAATATTGGAGGCACAGGGAAATAAACTTGTTGCAGACGTGTCCCTGTGCACGCTGCCAGCACCCAGATTTTTGGGCTCACTGGCAGTGCCGGCCCTGTTCCCACCAGCTCAGGCTGTAGCTGTCCATGGCGTTCGGGGCAGCCCTGGGGGACCTTGCCTCAGTCCTGGAGGAAGTCATTTGGTTTTTGGGTTTTGTTTGCGTGTTTGTTTGCTTTTAGCAGCATAAAAGAGTGCCCTCGTTAGGTCTGGAATAGCGTGGTTTGTGGCACGGGGGTTACGATAATGTCACAGTAAGTGCCAAATCGCTGCAAAGATTCTGATGCCGCACTCGAGGAGAATGTCTCCTTCCTCATCTACAGACTCTTAGTTAATTAGCCGGCAGGAATCGGGACAAGTTGTACCAGCTGCCTAAGTGGGGGCATATGGGGAAAGAAACTGCCAAAACCTGGCGTGGTATTAGTGTGGTAAACTACTTGGGAGAGAGGGCGAGTGGGACATGAGAGTGGTGAGCAGTGTCTCCTGAACTCGTAACGACCCCTGCCTGGCTGAAATGCTCTCACTCTGGCAAAGGGGATGTAAAGCACTTGACAGATCTAACCCTGTCAGGGAAACAAGGAACAGCATCAGGGAACCTTGCCTAAATCATGCTTGGCTAATAAAGTTAACCGTGTTATGGGATTATGATTAGAGCTTTCAGTACATTGGTGACAGAAGCACTTTTCCTGTGGTTTGTGCTTCTGGTTTCCTTGTAGAGGTACCCAGCTTGCCCTCCCCTAAGAGTGATTATTTTTTTTAAAGTCGCGTTGGAAAAGGTTTGGTTTTCACTCGGATCTTGTGGAGCAATGTATGCATTTTGATGGTGATCTCTTGGCTTTTCTAGAAACTGAGATCCAGCAAACTCATGAGCCACCAGACTTCTTATAAGCAGCAGGAAAAGGAAACAGTCTTGAAATCCTTTCCAGCTCTGGTAGCTATAAAGCCAGCTTTACAACAAACTGTGTTGTGGATGAGTTGTCTCCAATTAGACTAACTGCTTGTTCCCCTTTTATGGGAGAAGCCTGCAGCCCTGTCTGGGTGGCTTTGCTGTTAAAAGCAAGATGATGTGAACAGGTGAAGTCCCATTTATCTGAAGGCCCTTTTGTAAGCAGAGGGATTGCTGGGAGCACAATGCTAGTGTTGCATCCCTTGGTTTTTTGTGCTCTATGCCAAAATGTTCAGGTCACTGATTTATAAGATAAAAGACTCCTGACTTGAACATAACAGCTTTGCTACAAACTGCTTTAGTTCATTATGGCTGGGTAATTAATAGATGCTCTTTCAAATCTACTGCAGCTCAGAGCTGTCAGGCAGGGAGCAGGGGTAGGTTCTGAGCCTTTCTGTGTAACAGAGGACACAAAACAAAGCAAAAAATCCTGTCCAGAGGCCACGGCTGGTCTGGAGGCAGCCTGTGCGTGTGGTCCTGGTGGTGCCACTGAGAGCTGAAACTGGTCCTGGAGCTGAAGGAAGCGTGGGTCTGCCCCAGCTCTGCTCCAGAGTGGCCAGAGCAGCGGGGGGGTGACTGGCGGTGCCAGCGTTGGGCTGGAGGAGGGAAGCAACGATCTGAGACATGACCACGTGTACATAGCACCCTTGATGGGTGCCTGCTTGCATAGCACTGGGCTTTTTCTTGCTGTTGTGCTGTTTGCTGCACCTTTTGCCAGTAGTGAATGGAATTATCCTAAGGAAGATGTAGCAAGTCAGTGACAACATCTGGAATAAACCTGAGCCTGTCCACTGATACCTTTCCTGGGTGAAATGTGGAGGGGTGTAGCCCAAGAGCAAGGAAGGGCCAGACTGGGCATCAGCATTGAGGAGAGAAGTTCTGAGCAGTTGTTACAGGAAACTACTTCAAGCCATTCGAGTGGAAGAGAAAGCAGTAAAATTCTATATTTAAAAACATATGAACAGTATAATCAACTGGAGTATTAGCTTCTATTAGGCTAGGAATACTGCGGTGCCCCTGAATTGAAGCACTTGCCTTCTAGGTCACAGGAACAAGCGCACTGGGGAGAGAAGGCAAATACAGGTCATGCCAGCTTGTGAGTGCCCTCCTTCTCCGTCTGCTCTGTCGATTTGTGTGCACATATAGGGCAGGGATAGCCGCTGACCGTGAGCATGTTCAGCACCTTCCTCAGATGGGGCTCTCCTCTCTGGCTGTGCTGGAAATGGGCATCCCCACCGCCCCGCGGCCTCGTCCCTGCGGGCAGGGGAACCTCCTCTGCCCCTGCCTCAGGCTGACCCAGCTGCAGAGCGCACGTGACGGAGGAACCCGAATTATCCCATCTGCCTCCCGCTCTGCGTAGGCTCGAGTGAACCCGTGAGAGTTGGAGGAGGCTCCAAAATGGCAAAAATACACACATGGAAAAATAGTTGCAGTTTTGGAGGTGAAAAACTATAGTCACGTTTCGCCTTCTCACGGCCTCTTTTCCTTTCTGCTCTTTTTTTTCCCTCTCCTTTTATTTCCCCCTTTGGCAAGAGCTTTTTTCCTCCACTAACCCCTAATAAAGGAGATGGAAACTGAGTGTGTTACTTGAGGGGCTTGTGGAAAAAATTGGAAACTTCTTGGTGAGGGGGCTGAATTGCAGAAATTACCAATTTTTGGAGGAAGGCCATTCTTTTGACAAAAACTATTTGAGAAATTCTCCCCAGCTCTAGCTATAATGTGTTTTGGCCACCATCCTGTGTAATCACGGCTCATTATTTCTGAAGCACGGATGCTGCTTCATCTGAAATATTCCTGCGTGAGGAACGATTGTGCCTCGGGCAGCAGCAGAGACCTGCTCTCCCCTTCTGGCAAGATGCGATGGCTCCCCTCTACCCTGGATGTCTCGACTCCAAACCCAACTGGAGGTGTCTCTGGCAGCGTGGTGTGCCTGACCTCTGCCTGTGCAGCAGGGCCGCAGCAGAGTGAAGACGTGGCTTTCCTTTGACTTTTGGTGTTGGCTCGGTTATGCAGTTTAAAGCTCCTTCTATTTCTTCACCTTGAAGCAGACACAAGCATTTTGCAAGTGTTTTGTAGTGCCAGTGACAGCGGTACAATACTGGTGCCGTTCTATTGAGTTGCTTACTCTACCTCTCCTGCCTTCCCCTCCTCCCTGAACACCTGCCTTTTATCCAATTTAATTTTCACACCTCCTCCTGCTGCTGCTGTCCTTGCCAGTTATTTCTGTACTTCTGCAGTGGGTGTCTCTTTCCTTTATTGAAAATTACCATCCCGTCCCATCCCGAACCAGCTTCCGTGAGCCTGGGAGATCTGGTCCCAGAGCTGATTCTGCCACAGCTTCCCTCTGTGCTGGGGAAAAACAGCTCAGATCCCCACCAAGGCAGTAGTAAAGCGTAAGGTTAACGTCAAATTTGTGTCAAAGTCATGGTGATTTTAATATAAAGAAGTCTCTTCATCAGTTTGGTTGTCTGTGTGTTATTGCCAGACCGGTTCAGTGGAGGGAATGGCACATACCTGCTCTGCCTCTTTTACCCTGATTGGGAAGGAGAAGCAGCTTTACTGCTAAGACATCTTTAACAGCTCTCTCTGAAGCTTTGATTGTGAATGTGGAGAGAGTGGTTAGCATGCATTTTCTTAGTGGGGCATAGCCCTTTCCATTTCAACCACGGTACCTAATGGTTCTCTTAGATGTCTGCATGGCAGTGCCCATCTATCTGATAGTCACTTTAGTATGGTTTCATCCTTAAGATACCTGTCTGCTTTTAGTCAGATCGCTCTGTGCTCGTTCTGCCCCTTGCTCCTGCCAGCCCTGCAGAGAGCACAGCAGCTGGAGAAGCCATCCTCTGCTCTGGCACCGCCAGAAGTGCTAATGAAGTCTCAGCTGAAGGGCCAGGCAATTGCACTTCTGTATCCCCTAAAACAGTGCCAGATTCTCCTGGGCCCAGTGGCCTTGCAGGCTGCATTTGGCTTGCATGATCTTTATGACTCTTAATGGCCAAAAAGGAAAGGGCCCAGCATGACTCTCCAGCTCCCATCTGAGTTTGCAGGATTGGCAGTTAAGAGGACGAGAGAGAGGGAGAATGATGTGCTCTTAGCAGAGAAATCTGGGCTCATTTGGTCAGAGTAACTAATGTGCCAACAGGGATGCTTGCTCTACCGTCCCATTTTTCAGACCGCTGGTACCTTTTAAACAGGGCTGGGAAGATAGCAAGGCCCAGAAGGGCGTGGGGTGTGCACAACCTCAGCTGGCAAGGAGCACCCTGTTTGCTATTAACCTCTGCTTGAGGATTTCTGAGCACCTCTGTAAGGTAAAAGAAAGGTGCTCGGAAATCCTCAACCAGAGGTTAATAACAGGCAGTCCAGTGCCACACTAGAGAGAATGCAGGCACTTGTGTAGGACTCAGCCTTGTCTCCACAGAGGATTTTTCCAACTTAGCCGGACCAAGGCTAGAAGAAATGGAAGTGTTGGCACTGCTCTGTGCAAATGCACAAGACTTCATAACCATTGGCCTTGAGGTACAGGTATAGCATAGAAGAAAAAAGACTTGAAGCATGACAGTTACATCCATGCATCCCCCTTTAAAATGGACAACTGTACCCCCCAGCTACTTTTCTAAGTACTGTTTTTGCTCTGTGAGTAGTATTTATTACTTACATGAAACAATGTGATCTGGCCATCCCTTGGAGGTACCATTCTGGGGAGAACAGCAAGGATGTGTAATTGGCTGCTGTGGGCACAGAGGGGTGGTGACACCTCCAGGGATGGAGAGGCACCTGGGTGAGCATCCAGGACTGCTGTCTGTCCTGGCCATGGCCACTGTAGCAGTGACCTCTGCCACTGCTTTGCCTCTGCTGGGATCCGAGCTAGGGTCATTGCAGCAGGACAGATAGCACGCATGCGCTGCACACCACCAGTAACACCCGCACAGTTCCCTACTGAAACCTCTCAGTGAATGTGTCTGCAGCCCCATGCTGATTTATTCAATAAAGGATGTGGTCCGAGATGATTATGAGGGACCTTGATGAAAACCACAGAGGTTATCCTAACTGGGAGGAAGAAAAGATGGCGCCTGCACAGCGGGGCTGTCTGCGGCTGGTAACCTGCCTTCTGTCTCCAGAGTGCCCTTTTTAGGCAGGGAAGGGGGAAAATTGCCATCTTTTTGCTAGGATGAAAAGAAAACAAAGTATGAATGGTCATAATTTAGTGGGCTCCTGGGTAAATTTGTATTTCATTCGATTATTGAGTGCATTCCCTAATTGCAGTAATAAAAAGGAATAGTCCATCTTCTAAATGCAAACGGTAGTGCTGATTGTTATTTAATTAGTTGATTCCAGTGGTCGAGGGGTGAGCTTGGAATTACAATTGCCGCTTGTATTATTTCACTGAGATTGCCGAATTAATTAGGAGAACAATGGGAGTCTTCACTGTTGAGGCCTTAAGAACTTGCGACGATAACTTTTAAACTGAAGGAATAATAAAAAGGCCATAATGGCTTCTGCTGAGACACAAGGGAGCTGTAGTCCCCCCATGCCCTCTTTCCTCCTCCACTGCCCTTCTCTGTTGTAGAAGACAAGATATTTACAGTGAAGTTTTTAGCCTTGCTAAGGAGAGCATCAGAGTAATGCTGTAGGAGAGAAGGAGCCATAGGATCAGATGTGCTTGGAATAGTGACAGCCGCAGTGGGTGCTGGAGCAGAGCTTGCCATTGGGATAACACGAGAGAGAGCAGTCCTATGGAGGGAGGAGCACAGTGGGCACCTCTTGCTTGTCAGTGTGCAATGCTTATCTGCTCTTCTTCATGCTTTCCCTCTCCTCTGTGGCTGTGTTGGACCTAGGGAAGGTCAGGCTCTGGGCAAGGAAACCTAGCGCAGGAGAGCGATGCTGCGATGGATGGTGCTGGTGCAGGGGGTGACCTGGTTGCTGCGTGACTTTGCGTGGAGCCAGGGGCCATGAGGCTGCTGAAGCTCCCATCTGCTGCGGACCCAACTGCCCTGGGCTCGCTATCTTCTCTGTAGTTAGCCAGGCATGCAGGAGACACGCTCTGAAACAGCATACAGCAGTTGCAGCACTTGTGTGGGGTGATTGTGTTAGCATCTGAGTAGGTTTGCTAATGGGATCTGGAGACCAAACCCTACCTGATAAGACAAGCTCACATACACAAGAACATCTCTTTGCTGCATATGATGTGCAAGGTTTCCTCTATGATGAGCAGACAAAAATGTGTGGATGGATCATTCAGGCAAGACAAGGTAATTTAAAGTCAAACTTGAGTTGCTGACGTGGGTTAATTCCTAAGTATTGTGGAAAAATAGCCCGTGGTATTCATTGTCACACAGTATAATTGAAGCTGAGAGTAGATATTTATGTGGCTTATCAGACTTTTTACGGAGTTGTAAGTGTAAAAGCATAAATGAATAGAAAGTTACAAATTCTTATGCTCCGGGATATGACCTAACTTCTGCTTAATGAGAGCGGAGCAGAAACGTAACCTCTGGACAAGCTGTCTCTCCTCTGCCTCTCTGCTGTCGTCTCAGGTCCTCGGTGCTGGCTGCTGTCAGGTCCTGACAGCCAGACCAAAGGGACCTCTGCTCTGTCCCAGGGGAGGCTGGGTCCGTGTTGGTTCAGCTTAATGATCTGCCGGCCCTCCGCACCAGAAGGTGCTGCCTTTCAAGGCGTTCCCCTGTGATGGGTGTGTACAATCGAGGGAAAATCAGGAAAAACATGGGCCTCATTCTCATTGCTGTGCCGATCGTGGGTGGTTCACATCCATGACAGAATATTGGTCAAGAAAATAACGTCTCGCCCTCTGCCACCATCATCCAGATGCACTGCCTGGGAGTGCAAGCTTGTGGGAAAGCACAGTTCCCTGAGGGCCTGCAAAAACTCCTCCTGAAGTGAAAACCAGAGGAGTCTCTAAGAACTGGGGTGATTTGCAAGTGTGCCCATGAAAGGGATGGGCAAGAGGCATTGAGGTTTTGCTCTGAAAATATTGGCTTTATTGGTTTTTTTATCCTTTTTTATTTTATTGAAAATGTGTTTCATATAATGGCCTTTTGGCTGGTTTATTGTGATGTGACTTTTATTGTAGCTGACTATTTGTGGGGTTATAACAGCCTTGCAGCAGAAGAAAACACAAAACAGGTTTTCTCAAAATACATGGGGGGCATTATTATGTTGAAGTAATCATCTTTCCTGACCAAACTTGGCTTTCTCTTTCATGGATGCTCTGCAGAGAGTTGCTCCTGTCTCGTGTATGTCTTTGTATTGTCACGATTAATTTTCAGAGGGAAAAGTCTTCATAAGCTGTTATCCACTCCTTCCATTTTAGAGACATGAGGTCAGATTTGTGTTTTTCCTCTTCTGCAGAAATACTATGGCTTGAATGTACCATGTTGCTCACTTTCTTCCCTTCCAGGGCCTGCTACCACCCCCTCTGTTTTCCGCTCTCCTTTTATATGAGTTTTCTGTGTTGATTGGAAGTACTTTGAGGTAGGCTCCTGTCCTCCCTGATTGCTCCTTTGTGGGAACTTGCAGGGCCATCATAGATGGAGGGGAGCTTGTGAAATGCAGGTAAAGCAGCTGGTATAGCTGTAGTGGGGCTGGGGCTGGGATAATTTTGGAGATAGGGGTTGCAAAATCTCCTGAGCCTAAACTGTGGTCCAGGAGCCTGGGAAAAAGCATGTGCCCGTGTGTGTATACACAGGGAGAGGGAGGGGAGCTGAGGTTGTGTGTGAGGGCACGGCGATGGGGAGTGCAAATGAGAGAATACAATTTCCTCCTGCCCTCCTCTGCTTTTGATGTTAGAGTGCTTCAAGCTCTGTTTGCTCACATCAGAAAGAAGAAGCTTATGGCATCGGTTTCTTCTCTTTACTCAAAATCGGTTTGAAGTACGGGGCAGAATATTTTGTAGCATCTTCTCTTTGTAGTCCGGTTTCCCCCTTCTGTTCCTTCTTTGCCTCTCAGCCCATTTTCTCCCCTTAGCTTCTAGTTGCACCTGACAAGCAAATGTCTCCTCTCCCTCTCTGCAAGTACCTGTTCTCTCTCCATTCACTGATTTTTCACTTCAGACTCCAGAACATCTCTAATCTCTCTTCCCGCACTGATAAGTAAAATGAGTTGTACTTTTCCCCAGCCAGCAGCAGCTCAACTTGGACATGGCTGAAGGGCGGTTTTGCTCAGGATGTGCTTGACAAGAGGATCTTTGGGATACTGTGGGCTGTGCCGATGTATTTCCCTCTTTTCCCCTCTCTTCCTCTGGGAGTTTGCCACCTGCAGAAAAAAAAGGCAGCCGAGCTCCATTCCCTGAGTGCAAAGAGCAAGGGGGAAGGAGACACCGACCTGGCAGGGGCACGGGTGAGATCAGCCTTGCTGGACACTGGTGGTCATGAGTCCATCAGCCAGGGGCTACAGAGACACAGAAACCTCAGGGGAGAGCGGGCTGAACTGGAGAGGTGAAGAAAAGAGAGCAGCAAGGAGGAGAGAAAAAGAATGGCACCCTGGAGATCTGGAAAAGAGCCAGCAAGAGCAGTGTACAAAATACCAGGGAACTGACAGTTAGTTCAGTCTCCAGGAGAGAAAAGGGAAAAAAATGTCTTTGTTGCGAAGAAGCAAGTGATATGGCAGAGAGTTGATGGTGGTGTGGAAATATGTGGCATCTTCTTGGGCACCTGCCCGTTTCCCTTGCCCAGCACTGAGATAAAGCATGTGCATGTGTACATGTGGGGAAGTGTGGTTTCTTGTTTCTGTGTCTGCTTCTGCTCCTGAGAGGGACAGCACTTTGCTCTCTGGTCTGGCTTTGAGCTTTGCCTGGTGCCATTTTCTCACAATAGAGGTTTTGGATCTGCTGAGATCTTCCCCAATACACTCCAAGGTGTGTTCCTCAGGGAACCACTGGGAGTTGTGTTTGCTTACCTTGGAGCTAAGGCTGACTGTTAACCTGTGCATCGAGTTTGGGTTTTGAGGGATGAAATGGATCTTGTGTATCCAGTGATGGCAAGCCTTGTGTTCTTCCTGGAGGTGACATGTGTCCCCAGAAGCAAGAAGCCTAAAGACAAGATGTGCCGAGGGGGAAGAGGAGGGCACGCTGTAAGAAATGCAGTATCTCTGTCCTTTGAGCTGAGAGCTCCCTACAGCTCTAAGCTGGAGTTGTTGGAGTGAGCAAGTTGTGAGGCATATGGTGACACACCTCACATCATGCTGGTCGCTGCTGCTCCTACCAGGAAAGCATTGCTGGCAATTAGGAACAACTGCTCCGGCACCGCCTGTCTCTCACAAGGCTTCCTGGCAGCTGGATCTCTGTGGTGGCTGCTGCAGGACCAGGGCTCCCTGCTGGAGCGGCACCTGTTCAGCCTTCCCCTTCCAGGACCTGCGGCAGAGCTTCCCTGCACAGCCCCGCTCGCTGCCTGCCTCCTCGGCTCCCCAGCAATCTGGGACCACCAGCTGCTCTTCTGTTGATGTCAACCCCTTGTCCCCCTTCACTGTAATTGCTGTTTGCTGAATAATTTACAGATTCCCTATTTTCGGCTTAGATGCGGCATCCTTTCCTGGAAGAATCCCCAGTTAGGTTAATGGGGTGCTTTAAACTGGATGAAGACGTGGTACTAGGGAGAGACTGGGGTGCAGTGGTGAGCCAGCTTGTTCAGTGATGGAATTTGGGGGTTTGAGAGCAGCACTGAGGCTGTGTCCAGGTAGTTCATTCGCTGGCTGATCAGCCACTGTCTCCTTTGACAAGAATATAGATGCAATGGTTCTTTCTCACTCTGTCTGAAATTGCTTTGTAATAACAGTAGGAGTTGGAGAGGCATTTTTATTGATTAAACAATTGGGGCTATTTGTCTTTACCAAACCAAAAATGTAGAGGTGTCTTTTGCTTCCTACGTATATATTATACACATTTATTATATGCAGCAGTCTCTGTAATCAAGCTGATGTTTATGATGGACTGGTTTATAACACTGGATTGAGGTGATATAATGTGAACTGAAGTGCTAAGGAAATCTGATGTAAATATGCAGAATAACAAGGACTGGAGTGGAGGCAACCCGCAAAGGCAGGGAGGGAGGGAGGGAGGGAGGCCGGTTGCCGGCTTTTTGCAGGAGAAGAATTACTTTTGAAATGTCTCTGCTCTCTCCCAGCAATGCACCAGTGATTTCTGAGACAGTCCTTTGATCAACCACCATTTCAGCTATTGGAAAATTTGTAGCTGCGTCTGTCTCTTGACCCTTTCTGCCAATGGTCCTGCGTGATTGCGGAGCGTCCGTATTTCTCTGAAGCTAAGCCAGGAGATGTCTGTGGTGCGCGTGTGTCTGTGCAGAGGAGGAGCGTCTCTGATGCTCTGCCTTTAGCACTTAGATGCATTTGTTTTGTGGCTTTCTCTGCCCTCCCCCTTGTTTGCCTTTATCAGTTTCCAGGTGGGACCCGTGACGCGCCAGTCCCAGAGCGTTGATAAAGATCTCATCTTTTTATTTGTGTGTCTGTACTCCTCATGTGTAACTGAGTGCTTGGGAATTATCTCTGACTGCATTTGCTCTTATAGATTTTCTTCCCCTTGCCTTTTTTATTATTATTATTTTCTCTCCTTCTCCAAGCGGGCACATGAGCATTTTTCTGCAGACAGGAACATGTGTGTGATGGAGCTTGGATGCCTCAAGGAGAGTACAGACTTTCTGAGGTCAGACACTGAATATGGTTTGTGTAACCTTTTCCAGCAGTTAAATATGAGAGCTCTCTTAGCTGTGTGTCTGACTCGAGCCCTAGCTTTGGGATGGCAGAAGAGGCTTATTTTGTCAGTCAGGCCTGCATTGCATTGGCAATAGCAAGTGTCCTTCAGGGGGCTGTGTTTCTCCTTAGTTTTCACTTACAAGCTCCCTTTCCTGCCTCTCCAGGCAAGGAAATGCAGTCCAGGAGGGGACCTGAGCCTTACCAAGACTGAGGGAGTGAGTGGTTTGTCCAGATAGAAGTGAAACAGCTTGAATTTGACCAAATTATCAAGTGATTAATTAAATTTCAGCACTTAATGCAGGGTTGTTTGTTCTGGTTCTTCAGGGCTTCTTTAGAAAGCTGTGACATACAGATTGGAGAGAAACCAGTTCAGCATGAAATGCCTTTGTAGGTGTGTTTGTTTATATGGTATCTTAGGTGCACAATATGTCTGTGTATGCCACAGCCACCTTCATCTTGAAGAAATGGAGGTCTTGGCTGAAAACACTGCGCGTGTGGCACATATGTACGCGTTGCTCTGTTCTCTGTGTGATGTGTTGAAGGAATATTGGATGTAAGCCCGGACGGGGACCTTATACGACACATAGTCCCTGCAATCACAGGTACCTGCCTTGGTAAAACTTAGCAAGCGCCATCTCAAAGCTACTATTGTTTTTCTTCTCCTAGTTAGTTTTCGGGAAGGCCATTATAGATCCTTGCTGCTCTAATGGATGAGAACGCCTTCAGAACGCCAGCCTAAATTAATTCATCTCTTACTTAGCCCTATTAGTTTTTGTGTCATTGTTATCCTTGGACATA
Source organism: Mesitornis unicolor (assembly GCF_000695765.1). NCBI lineage: Eukaryota > Metazoa > Chordata > Aves > Mesitornithiformes > Mesitornithidae > Mesitornis > Mesitornis unicolor. The sequence continues at coordinate 36,631 of NW_010203830.1, read as the reverse complement.
AATAGTCATACAGAGGGGTTGTCCACTGGACTAATCCTCATCTGTGATTGTGCAGTAAGGTGCACATCCCAGCAGCATGTGTGTGAGCTTACTGGGGTAGGGTTTTGCTTGAGAGTCCCTTGCAGCGTGAAGTTAAAAGGGTGCCCTTGCTCCTTCAGCTTTGCAGGGGACGATTTACATTTCCACACAATCCCTCTTCAAAAGAGAGTGTCAAACTTTCCCAGGTTAAAATGATAATGAAAAAAACCAAATACAATTGATAAGAAAGAGGTATCTTGTGAAAAACATTCTTTAATGGAAAATGCTTTTTGATGTGACAAGTGTGCGTGTGTGTGTGTGTGTGAAGTAATATCACAGCTCTGATTTTTCCAGGGTTTAAAAACAATCAACTTTGTCATGTCCTAGAAGTGAGGAAAGGAAATAATGCCAGTAGAAAAAGGCAAGTGTGCTGCTTTGGATGGAAGCTGTCTGACCTCTGTCAGAGGGCCAGAGGAGGGACAGTCACTCATGTACTTCATGCACCTGGCTGCAGCTTTTAGACTGAGGCCTGAAAAAGGGTGGCTGGAAAAATGTCATCTTCTCATATCTCATATTTGAGAGTCTTTTTTTACTCTAATGCTTTCATCAAGCACCTTCAGCAAGCCAGAGTGTGCTGAGGCCCTTACAACAGCATGACAAAGGGCGGCCAGAGTGACCTCCTGCCCTGGCTGTGCTGTGTTCACCATGGAGACTCTCATGGGCTGGGTTTTGGGGTTTTTGAATGCCATGGTTGTATGGGGATTGCTATAGAGCTATTTTAACTGTGTATGATTAACGCCAGTGTAGGCATTTGCTCACTAATGGGTAAAAAAGTCCCTTGGCACAACAGCACTGCGAGTACTTTTGTCCTTCAGTTTCCTCTGAGCCGAGCCAGTCCTTGCGCTGTTTTCCAATCTCCTGTAGTCATTTAGTGGGGCACAGGAAAAACACGATGGTTTAAGTGGCCTATGTGGGTGTGAGGCCGAGGGTCAGCTATAGAAATCGGCTGGCGGAGGGCTGAGCGGGGGTACCAGCAGCACTTTGTGTGGAGGGGAGAGGCAGAAACTGCAATTTGTCTTTCTGTGGCAGCTTGCAGAGGTGAGGGTGCTGGCTGCCTTCTCCCTGCGATGGTTTAGCATTCATCGAGTCGTCTTTATTCTGCTGTGGTGTCCCTTGGTTCTAATCTTGCTATGCCTGCCTTAATTGGGTACTGCAACAGTTATATATGTTAAAATAAATGAACTTTTTACTGCAAAAGGAGAAAAGGAGACAGACAGATGATCCCTCAGCAACAGCTGTTTGGAGAAAGAATCCCACGGAAGCTGCTTCCTTCGCTAATTAGAAATCTGCTTTCCTTTAGGAAGGGTAATGTCTGCATTCTTGACTCCTGTTCTTGCTTCTAATTACTTCATAGAGAAACGAATAAAGACACCGTTTTGTATGTTTTACTTAGAGTTGCTGAGGCAGAGAACGTTGGGTGGAAAAGACTTCTGGAGACGGGAACGAAGAAAAAGAGGTGAAATGGAGGTTTCCGGTGCAGTTACTGGCGCTTGAATTTGAGGAAAGGAAGGTTGTGTTTCTTCCAGCAAGAACTGCATGAGCATTGGATTAGAAGCAGTGGTAGAGCTGATATATGGGATCTTCTGAGTCTCTGAGGAGAGGGTGCTGTTCCCTAGAGAGGACAAATCTGTGATGAACTGGTGCTTGTGAAAGATCACATTGAGTGAGTGTGGACAGCCGAACGGGTCTGCTGCAAAGCCAGGCAGCAGTCGGTTCCTGTAGCCCTGCAAATTACAGCTTTCTTGTGCAGCGGCTTCTCTGCTTAATTTAAGTGAAAAGGGGCAGTGGCTGTTGCAATAGCTGTGTCCATCCAGGGAGAATGAGTGGTGCTGGAGCCTGTTGCTGTCAGAAGGGGATGCACAGCAGAGGTTTAAGGAAGAGCAAGCAAACATCGAGCCCATCTACGCATGACGTTGGGTTTAGGTTTACAGAGGTGTTACTGAAATCAGGAAATTGCGGGGGGGGCTTAAAGCAGTTGCTGAAAGGAGCCTGTTGCAGGCTGTGGTGGGTGGCAGTGAAGTGAAGTGAAAACAGCGGCTGTGGGAGGGGAGGAAGGTGAGTCACTGCCACAGCACCGGAGCTGCGCTGTGTGCTGTGAGGGGATCGCTGCTGCGCCCAGCATCGCTGCCTCTTCCCCTGCAGCCCGAGGTTTGTTTCTGAGGAAGGAAACAAACAGAAACAAGCCCAGATGTCTCCATACTTAATTGTCATTGCTTACGGTGGGAATTGACTATGTATTATGTTAATTTTGGGGTTCTGGCTTAGAGATTACGATACAGAGGTGCTCCACAAGCGCTGTTTGTTATATGGCGAATCAAGCAACTTCTTGTCAGAAGTTTTCAGTAAGTTCATAACTTGGGAAAACGGAACATTAAAGCTAAAATTCTAGAAAAGAGTAAATGTGGGAGTTTGGCATCTTATAAAACACATGCCTTGGTTGTTTTCCATTAAGAAATAGCTTTGCTTTGAAATGTGTTTCATTAAGGTTATAAATATTGAAATTGGAGCAAAGCATTTTGTTCCACCTGAAAGCAGCAGCTCTGTGTTGTCTCCAGTAGCTGGTGAGCAGCCTGTGGGGCGCAGGGGCTCCCGGGCAGAGCCCGCTTGTGCTGCTCAGAGGTGGAAAAGCCACGCAGGGGTTGCTGGCGTGCAACGGCAGTGATTTGAGCAAAACCTTTCCCTGTCTCTGCTGAAGTTCTTAAGCCTTGAGCAGGTGTTAGTTTGCAATGCAGCAATTCAATTACTCTGGGTAATAAATTTCAAGGCAAGTGTTGGAAGCTCCATTGCTTGAAGTACCAATGTTATTCTTTTTTCTCCAGGTCTTCGGGGTAGTATCATCAGCAGCGGAAGTAATGAAGCCTGGTTTCCTATGGATTTCTTTCTCATGGTTGGATTCTTTGATAACTAAATAAGTGTGAGCTTTGACTGAATGCCCCAGCCATGGAAAAAGCTTTAGAGAAGCTGCATTGTGTGTAAATTCTCTTATACGAAGTGAGCTTGCATTGCATCCTGCCTGTCTGTGAGGATGCTGAGAGACTGGCTATTGTCCGCCAGCTATTTTTGTGAAACTTGAAGTGTTTGAGGGAGCTGGCTCTGTCAAATGTGGTTGCAGGTGGTTAGTGAGTTCACTTATGGTTGTGGGAGGCTGACAGACAGCTGCTCAGGGGAACTTGTTTCCACAGGAAAGCAGGCTGGAAATCTGGGTGGGTAAAGAATAATTTGGAAGACGTGCCTTTGATGTGACCCTGGTGCAGTCAGTGACGCTGTTTCTGGACTCTGAGAGGAGGAAGGAGCATATTTTTCCCCTTAGGATTTGGTTTCTTCTGGGTACGTGTCAATAAACATGTCCATTAATGCTGTGACAAACAGGACTTGGCGTGCAGGGTGGGTAAGCATGATACTTAAATTAAAACTGCTAGTTAACCATGACCACTGGGTGGGATTTAAATGCACCGGTTCCTGTGTTTGGCGGGTACCATATCCGCAGTTACCAGAGGGTTAGTTAAATGGCATGCAGTGTACTGAAAAATGATCCATTTCCCCACTGTAGATGCAATCTTCCTAAAATCACTTTACCTTTCCGGTGTTAGTCATTTTCAGGAGTGTGCTTAAACAAAAGCAGTAATGAAAAGTGCACGTGTGTCTAGGCAATAAGAAGGAAGAGGAGTGAAATACGGATTTCATCTCGTGCCTGGGAGCCGTACAGACGAGTTCCCGTCTGCAGAACCTGTGCTTTGCCAGATGAATTTCCCCGGCTCTAAAGCTGATGGGGTGGTGCTGGCGTTCTCCAGCTCTCATGTTCATCATCCTACGAAGAAGTGAAAATCAGGGGGCAAAATTGGTATGGGAGAGCCGAGCGACAAATCTTTCTGTACAAACAACAAGTGATAAACTGATAACTGGTGGTCCAGATAGGCAATTAACACTATTGGTTCAATTAACTGATGGCACAGATCTACTTTGTGCAGTGGTTTGCCTCCAGTCTTCATGCCCTTTCCAAAGGCTTGCAGGGAGTTGCTGTGGAGGATTAGACATCTTCAGAAATTAGCATTGACTTCCAAGCAGAATGGATGATTAATGAGAATTTATTGCTCTTGATGGACAAATGAAGCACCTCCAGTTTTCCTGTGAGTGATGTTCAGCTTTCTTTTCTCCAGTAAATGATTCAGCTACTCAAACTTTTCTAAGAACAATTAGAGGTAAAGAGAGGGGAGAGAAGGGAAGAACTGGCCCCTCTCAGCTTGATTTATGGTCTAACTCTTTTGTAACAAGATTTCCAGCGTTGTAAAATATTAAATACATCCTTATATTCAATATCACATTTTGATACATTTCATGCCTCATTTGCTACCGGAGTCAAGGACAACTTCACATTTTTCATGGCACAAGGCCCAGATTTGTCTATTTATTTATTTTTAATCACTACATTTTTCTTTTTTTACCTGTATCAATTTGGATTAAATCTTGGCAACCATAGCAACCTGTCCCACTGGGTGGTTTCAGGTCTCCAAAACGTGGGAACTTTTTGGCTTAGCTTATCCCCCATGGACTGCCGTGCAGTAACATCTACAGGAGATCGTGGTTATTGGGGAATGGGCGAGATATGTTTTCGTGCTGAACGTTAGACTGAGGCAAAGCAGCTCTGTCTGTTGCTGGCAGTGTCGCTTCTAAACAAAAGCCTATTTTGTTAACATATTTTGTGATATAATGAGAGGGATTAAGTGGAATTTGCTGCCACAGTTGAAGGAGGATGCACGTAACTCCTGTTAATTAGGGAGGGCTCCGTATTTGTCTTTGCCTTGATCTGTGTGGGAGGTTTTTTGATTGTTGCTTCTCACATTGGGAAACAACAGCCGAAGGCTGCTGCTTTCTGTGTGAAGTCACCAGTGCACAATGACCCTGCTGCTACAGGTAGGGATGGCAGCTCAGGATGTGGCAGTGCCAGTGCTGCATCTTTGTAATTGGAACATGGGCTCGCTCCTGTTTGAGTTGTTGGACCTCGGGTGCATCACTTTAAATTCCCATCTTAAGCTGAGGAGTCCCTATGGGACTATAAGAGCTGGGCTCTGCGACGGCTGAGTGATGGCATGTCTGTGTTGGCCAGGGGTTGGATTTTTGGGGGGATAGCTCAACTACCATACACGTACCTCGCCCTGGATCCATCCCACTGAGGTGTCTAATCTCCTTCTCAAGTCAATGTAAAGGAATTGGACTGTGTTCCTGCTGGAGGTGATAGCGCAGATGTGAGTCATCCTCCTGGGCTCAGGGTGTCTGACTTTCTCGTTACAAAATCCTACTTTTTCTTCCTACTGGCAAGGTGACTCCAGGGTTTTGTGTTGTTTTTTTTTTTGTCTAAGAAAGTACAGTAAGAGCCATTTGCAAGTAACTGGAGCTCAAGAAACTGCCTAGAAATAAGACAGACGTTTTTGAACAGTGAGAGTAATTAGAAACTGCAATATCTCCCCTAGGGCTTGTGGTCAATGGTCCATGAATGGCAACTTTACATTGCAATTGGATGCTTTTCCTGAAAGACGTGCTTTAGTTGAAGTTGGAATGAGCTCAAGAAGGCCCATGGCTGGTTGTTTTGGATGGGGCCTGGGCAACCACAGGGGTCCTTGCTGATCTGTAAGTGGGAGCTGGTTTAGCAAGAGTCCAGTGCTCACAGACTTTTCAACAGGCTCTTTTGAACTGCTCCAGCTTTGCCACTGAAGGGCCATGAGAATTGGAGCAGTTTGGCTGGATGGGAAATTTTACAGCTAACATATTGGTCGTGTTGCCCTGCCAGTTCTCAAGGGCATGCATCTCCCTTCAGAAGTGGTCAGCACCCGGAAACCAAATCCATTCAAGTGATAACATCTCCTAATGGGCAGGCACTTCAGCTGCCTTTAGAGACAGGTAGTGACAGTCATGGCACCCTAAAGGAGTGACTTTGAACCTGGAGTCCGTTGGTGAACGAATCTGTGAAAGATGAGCGTTTCACAAATGATAAACAGATTTTCTCCATAGGAGGGCTTGTATCTGTACTGGAGAACTTCTAAGACTTTGGATAAAAAAAAAGCTTCAAAGTTCTTTTTAAATGAAAGTATTGATAGGATCCAGGGGCCTTATTACTTTAGGGGCTCTTAAAAATCCCACTAGGTGCTTATCTGCCTCTCTGGTGGCTGATACCCTTTGAAAATCTGTCGCAAAGTACTTGAGTGACTCCTGAAAATGGAACTTACGCTTCTAAGTTACCTGGTTGCCTGAAAACACTATCCATAGCTTTGGGTTTTTCCTATAGCCACATCAATGAAAAGCCTTTTCTGCACCTTGCTGCCAGCAGGCCCTTGTGTATGGTAGGGACTGCAGGAGTTTCGTTCAGGCTGCTTTTTATGATCCCCATGCTTTGCAAATGAAACAAAATTTAGTGAGGGAACCTGTCTTTGTTCCCCTCCTTCCCATACAGCAATCTAATTGAAAACAACATGAATGTTAATGATGCATTTCACATTTGGAAGTTAGAGGGGTGATTAATACATTGTACGTTGTATATTAACACCTTCTCAGGGGCATAATGAAGACAAAATATATGCTCTGAGGCGAGGCTGTTTATTTCGCGGTGTGTTTCCTGTGTTCCACCATCCCTTTTTGCATTGAAATACAAGCTTTCCAATCCAGAGGGTTTTGTTTCAAAGCATAATTTTAAATCAATCAATAAACTTTTATGTCTTAATCCTTTCTTCCTTCCCCGTTTGATTGGATAGCTGAAACGAAATGCACAAAGAGAATGGAGATGTGAGGGAGGCAGGAAGAGGAAAGGAAAGCTAAGAGGATGATGTGAAAGAAAGGCCAGTGATGTGACAGGTTCCTGAAGCTATCTCTTGATGTTGGTGGAAATGATCTGTTATTGGAGAGAAGGCTAGCAAAAGATAACCTGTTAAGAGTCCAGGGAGACTTTTTCCCCCCTCCTCTGCTCCCTGACCGATGGCTATCTCCAGAATCCTTGTAATACTTTTTTTTAATTATTGTGATAAATTGCTCTTGTGAAGTCTCCGGCATGGCTGGAGGCTGAAGCTTTTGATTAATCTGTGAGGCAGCTGGATGCACTGAGTGCATCCATGTGGCAAGCAGAGATCAGTCTCCTCCGTCCCCAGTTGCGCTGGAACAACTGCTGTCTTAACTGGGCTGCTGTGACCCGTGGCTGCTGGAGCACCCGTGCACATCTGTCCTTGTGCACCCTTCAAAGGCGTCTCCTTCCAGAGTTAAGCTGAGACTTGGGCATGGTCGTGGCTAAGGGAGTTTGGCCCCAGCCTTGCTCTCAGACTGTCCCAGCATCTTGCTTGTGCCACATTTCAAAGCCTCTTTGCATTCTAGAAGAGTTCAAAAGTTGCCAAGTTTTTGGATTTTGTGGCAGATGTTTGAATGGGTTTGTAATTTTGCAAGGAAGTTGCCGTTCCTGGTGTCCTGCATCTGGCATGCAACTTCTGATTGTATAAGGATAAGTCTCTTGTTTGTGAAACAAACCTTAGGCACAACAAGCATAATCAGAAACCAGAAGGAAAGCAAGCCAGATATGTTAGTGCTCATATGATAATATGGTCCTGGGAGATTGTGTGACTGCAGTTTGATTTTGACATGGGAGTTGTTTGCTCTGTTTGTGGTCTCGGCAGGGGTCATTTATGATGGGAAAGATGTGATTTTTTTCATGGTGAAGTATGTGTTTAGTTCAGTGCCTAGACGTGCTCACACGGAAGCGTGGCATCAGTTGAAGGGTTTGAGTATAAGACAATGCAAGAGAAATCAGTGGGTCCTCAACCATGCGATGGATCAAAACCGTAGCAGCAGTTGGCAGCTGAAGCTGTGTCTGAAATCTCTTATCCCTTCTGGCCAGTCCAGGGAGCAGAGGCTCACACCTCATGCAGTGACCATTCCCATGGTCTCACGGTCCTTCTGCAGAGCACAGAAGGTGATGAGCATCCGTATTTGCATCCCTCAGACTGCTCACAGTAATAAGCTGTGGGAAATGAGTATTCGGCACGATCCAGCCCTTGCGCTGTAACAGCGTTGTTGTGGGTGGAGGCGTGCGGTGGTGGCTGCTGATGTAACCCGCTCCAGGAAGGGAAGGAGATCACGCGAGTTATAACACGTCTATAATTAAGTACAATGAATGGCTATAAAACAACAAACCCTTCGAAGTGTCGCTCTTACCCACAACTGAATTATTTTCATCCTTTGGCAAAGTCATTAAAGGGGAAGGTGGCGGGGGGAAGGAGGAACGTGTATGTATCAATCCACTCCGTGTGTCTGAAACCTTTTTTTTGTTATTTTTTTGATGAATGAAAATTTGAAGTGTGAGAATGGGTGGAAAGTCCCAGTGAGAAAAGCCGAGTTCACTCAGGCTGTAGGCAGCCTCTTACTAATAGCATCTGGCACTGCTTTTCCCACCAGTTTGGTGATAAAGAATCCCAATTCTGATGAGTTGTTTTTAAAAGGAGGGGAGAAGAGTCAACCCATAGTAATTACTACTTTGCAAGTTCAGTATTTATCAACTTTCTGAATGGTGATGAATGGAAATGTGCTTTATTAATTAAAACATGTAAAATACCTTTTTTTCCCTTCAGAACTTGACATATTTTTCCTGGTCTTGCTACCCTCTAACTGTTTTTATCTGCCATTAAGCCATGTGTCTACATGAAAGCAGTTCTGTCTCAGTTTTATCTGCAGTGATGGTAGGCTCAAATTAAGACCCTCAAGCTTCTTGGTGGCACGTTCTCTCTGATTTGCTTGGCCTTGCCTGCCATAGCAGCAGTATCCTGTGGCTGTGTAGATGATCTTGTATGATCTTCACCTACCGTGGCTTGGCTGTATCTTAAACAGCTTCCTTGTTTGGGTCTAATTAATCCTCCGTTAGTAATTCAGCTACAGATTTCAGTAGTCCCATATAGAAAGATCTGAAGTTCAGAGTGATGGTACCAAAGAAAACCCGTCACCTTAAGGATTGTGTAATAGAACAATTTTATCCTTCTCCTGTAATTTCCAGGGCAGCTGTGGTAGGAGGCAGGATTTACTGCTGCTCTTCTCCGGCAGGCAGGGTTGTTCCCCTGACCTTCTGCTCCGGCAGACGTTCGAACCTGGACATAAATCTGGGGCTATTGCTTCTCCCAGTCATCTTGGTGATCTCACTGCTGCCTTGTGCTCAGTGTTGCATATCTGTCTGTCTGCCTGCCTCTCCTCTTGCGCTCAGATCCCAATTTTTTGGGGTCATGGGCCTGTGTCCTTGCTTATCTGCGGCTTGCAGGGTGCTGGAGAGACACGAGAAGGGAGAGGGTTATACTTTCAGAGTTTGGGCAGCATATCTGGTGTGCAACCTGGTGTGGCCTGAGCAAAACTCACTGGATCTGGGAACATGGACAAGAGATAACTACCTGAGGCTGGGTTACAGCAGACTGGAAAAGGGAGACCGTGCAGGAGCTGGCAAGGCTTGGGTATCATCTGAATTCTTGAAGTTAATTATTATCTCCTATAAGGGAGACCATGTTAAGGGAGAAGGTGTAGGGTTCTGAGTTGCTCAGCTGCTCATGGTCAAAGACTTATTTCCCATCCCTCCCTGCCCTGTAAGTGTACGTGTTGTGCTGGCCTGGTTGCCAGCTCTCAAAAGCCTGCAGGCATTGCTGATGGCCCTGCCCAGAGATCTTCAGATCAGCAGGGATGATCTGATGGCTGCATCAGCAGTTCAGATGTGCTGGAATGGTCAGGCAGGAGCCATTAGTGACTGCTCTTATAACTATTCACGTACAGAAGTTTCTCTTTCACACCTTGATGCAGTAGCGCAGAGTAACTCCGAGCTGTCATAATCCGTAAGCGTGACTCCTCATGTGCAGCCTCTTTAGCAGACTGCAAGAGCTGCTTCCAGAACAATAACTCAGGTAATAAGGAGTCCCAGGGTTCAGCTTAATAATAGCTTGTAATGACTCCCAGGGAGCGATTTCAGCCTCCATAATCCTCACAGCCATACCCACCTTCTACAGCAGCGTCTGTGAGGAACCATACCTGCGTCATGAGCAGTCTTGTCCCTTGTTGAGAAGCTGAATGCGGTGGTGTTGGTGAGGAGAACAGGCACAAATCTGGGACGTGTGTTCGGGGAGATGGAGCAGTGTGTGGGTTTTGTCACGGAGTTGGGCACAGGGTATGAGAAACGGCACCGGGGCGTGAAGGATGCCAAGGGGAACTGGGCTGGCTGGCTGAGCAGATAAGGGCTTAGACCTGGATGTCATTTTAGAAACGGTGATCAAAAAAATCCAGACTTGCAGACTGTTAAGACCAGGACGAAGGCTCAGATCGATAGGCTTTGAGTGAATTCCTATAAAAAGGAAGAATTTGGTTTTGACTTTGTAGGTACACTGCAGGAAAGCCTAATCCATTGTCCTCAGAGGAGTCGTTCCAGCCCTCCTCTCATCAAGACACGCAGAGATTTTAAAACCTGCCAGGTTTTAGAGGTGTTGGGGAAAAAAAAAAAAGGTGGGAGAGAGGCAGAAATTAAACACAAATGATCACAATAAAGTGGTGACAGAAATGGAGGTGGATGAGGAAGAACAGAGCATCTGAATTTAGTCTTAGGAGACCAGTGACTTCCCAGGGCATTTTTGGCTCTTCTCAAGTCTTCTGCAAAGGCCTGTGCAGGCTGAAGGCAATCCGTAGTTGGGGTTGTGGCATATTTGGGTGTTAAGCCCTGTGGTTGGATGCCCTCTACCTTTTGGAAAAAAGCGTTGTTTGAGCCTAAAAGCAAGGCACAGATGATGGTGAGAGCATGCCTGAGTGTTTTGCTGGAGCAGGGCCAGGGTGCCTTGCATCTTGTCAAATCAGGCTTCTACAAGCTTATGTTCTGCAAACAAATAAGTTTCCCACCTTGAAGCCGAGCTCGCTGTGTTTGTGTATATGAGAAGCTTGCTTTATTTTTTTTCACAGTGACATTTCATTTGTCTGTGGTTCTTCCCAGCTCTAGCTCCCAAATCTCCTTACAAAGGGAGGTGTGACCTTGTCAGCACATGTATATGCTGCTGGGCATTCTGAGGAGGAGTTAAAGGCATCTTCTGTCCATGTAGCTGGTAAGGAGTCTTTATACGCAGCCTTTGAATCCATGTTGGGACTTCCAAGCAAGCATATGGCTTAACTGAAAAGGCGTTTTTGAAGCTCGTTTGGATGGATCCATGCAAGAAGACCTAGTAGGGAATACTTCCCAATTTACAGAGGGGAAAACAGTGGGAAGAAGAGACAGTGAGCCATTTAAGGATAGGGAACAGGGCAGTTGCAGAGCTAAAAATGGATTTCTGGAGTCCCAGTTCAATAGACCAAACTATCAGTGTGTGTGTTATCTTTTACAGGCTCACTAGCAGGCACAAACGTGTACCCACCCACACAGTTTTAATCTCGGTTGCTGTGTCAGACATTGCTGATGGGTGAACCCTGAAAACTCCATGAGGCAATTTTAGAGGCATTGCCAAAATTTCCCTGGCTGTTAGTTTAAGAGTGTCTGCCCCTTGGGTCTACCAAACTGAGCTGGGAACCCTTGGAGAAGCATCTGTTATTTTAAGCAGCAGATTTCCTGGGAAGTAGCTTCCCTTGCAGACTGTTGAGCTGCGATTTCGTCCCTTTCAGTCCCATACAGAGCCAAAACCGGCAATTAAACTCATGCTTCTTCCTCATGAAGATGCAGAAATGTGGGTCATATTTTGATGGGGCAACTAGAGCACGCAGGTGAGACTCGATCCTCTTTGGGCTTGCCCAAACCTGCCTTGATGGCAAGTGGATCAGGTACTGCCAAACCCAGATCATGTCTGTTTGCACTGAAAATGCTTTGGTGTCTTTTCTTGGACTTCCTGGACCCCTGCAGAGTCCAGATACTGGGAGGTCCAAACCTGAAAGAAGTTTGCTAGCTACATTTCGTGAAATATTGTCTCTCATGGATTTTGTTTACTTGTTTTATAGGGAGGAAGGGATATTTCAGGGCTTGCGGTGTTACCCAGTGATTTCAATTCAATGTCCTGTCAACCAGTGCTCCCTTTGTGATTCTGCACAAACTGTTTTGTCTTTGGGTCTCGCTTTTCCCTTCTGCAAAGTGAGGATGGATAACTGTCCTGAGGGGCTGTGAGGAGAAGCAGTATGTCAAGCTGGGATGAGAATGGGTCCTTGCAACTGTCACCTTCTGCCTGGTGGCGAGTACTGGGTTTATTTGGACAGGGCTGTTTTAGAGAGGGCTGCTTAGACTCCTCTCTGAAGCCCAGCAAATGTGCTGTGGGTTAGCACGCTACTTGACAACCCTTACCGCCGAGCTTTGATCCTCTATGTACACACGACAGAAATGAATTGTAGACACAGCGGATGACTAAACAGATTAGTTACCACATCGTTAATTACCTTCATCCCAGCACTGTTCTGGATGCTGCTCTGAGGCAGAACAGTGACCTGACGATACCAGCGCTGTGTCATCTGTCCTGAGCCGTCAGCGGGAGAATTATTAGAATGGCTTGAACTGGTGCATCGCTGGCGAGTGCTTCTGTTTGGTGTGAGAGAGAGCATCTCTACAGAGGAAAGTTGCCTCGCATAACCTATTTGGTTTGTTTGGTTTTGGTTTTTGGAGTGACTACTCCATTACTGGAGTGACTTTCATATGTCCTGTCCCACCATGGAGGGGAACAGGAATGGCTGAGCTGACTGCACCACAGGAGAAAAGGCCCTGTGAAATTCAACGGAGATTAGGATGTTGTTAAAAGATGTTGTTAGATGTTGTCTTCTTGTTTTACTAAATATTAGTCTTTTCTGTGAGCATTGGCTAAAAATGGAAGCTGGGAAATGTTAATGGCAGCATCTTCTAGTGAGCACAGCACTGTGTTGAGGGCTGGGCTCTATTTTGGGTTCCCCTCCTGACTTTGCTGTGCAGAGCAGGGCTTGTCTTGATTTGGATGACAGGAGCTTAGTATTTGGGGACAAGGATTTTATCTGGTGTCTCAAGGATTTCATTTGGGATGCTGCTGTCGTTCAAATAAATGACAAAGTCCAGCGAGGCAGAGGATCAGGGTGTGGGTTTACTGAGATTTGAGGGGGGGGAAACGCATTTCACATGCAGCTGGAAAACTGCTACTCCAGGTTTCCAGCCTCCGGGTTATTCCTGGCCAGAGATAATGATGATATATGAGTCTTACAGAACACTCTTCATCCTAAGACCTCAGAGCCCTTCGCTGAAGAGGTCTGCAACATTATTCTCACTAGGTACACGTGGTAAAATTAATGCATTAAGAGATAAAGTAGTTTAGCCGGGGAACTGGAGATGAAATCTTGGTGTCCTGAAACAGTGTCATGCTGTGCCTTGTAGGAGCGTTGTCTTGTCCAGCTCTTGGACTTTGCTCATGCTTTGATTACTAAGTCAAGCCCTGCTGTTTTGGAAGGTCAGCAAGCTTATACCTCTTGTTCATGCTTATGCACTTGCTTGTCTGTTAGCTTCAGTGAGACCCCGTAAAGCTCTCTTAACCCTGTGTCTCAGCATCATCTGCTGTGTGCTTACAATGACAAAATCAAACACAAGTATATCATCATCTTCTTCCTTCTGCTGAGCAGCTGCTGTGAATACCACATGCCAGTGCTTTAGCTCTCATAAATTGCTCACAAAGCCTGGGCAGAGGTGTTACAAATCTTTTAGGGCTTTTTCTGGGGGATGTGAGAGTTTCTGCAGTGCTCTAAAAAGCCCTGGAAAAGTGCCTGTTTTGGGACATGACCTCGTGCTCCTGGTAGGGTCACATATCTGCATGCAGTGCTGTCTGGTCCCATTCTTTGCTAGGCTGTGACTGCAGGCACACAGACATCCCTGGCTCTGGGGTAGTCTGGGATATAATCCTGAGATCGGAATGGTCAAACCAAGTTTAAGGGCTGAATTGTAGCAGTTGTACACTGAATTGTATCAGTGGGAGAGTCCCACTGGCTGCTCCTGAAATGCATCTGTATTCCTTTCTCCCTCTCTGGTTCCTCTCCTAAGGCGCAGAGCAGCTTTGTGTGCCTCTGCCTTTTCTCTGTTCCCTGCCCTGTGGCTCTCAGCTATTAACAGTTGAAGCCTATTTTTTGCTGCTTTTGGGTTTTTTCTTCTTTTTTCTTTCTGCATGTATCCTGCTAAGCCATTTCACACCAGCCCAGGTACCTGCCAAGTGTGTACCTGGCTCTCTCCCTCCTCTTTGGCTGCAGCTAGCGCTGTGCCACCCTCACTCAAGCACATGTGTTAACTGTGGGTGTTTTTCTCATCCCCCAGACTGGGTTTGGTTCTCTCGTCCTCTCTCCTCTGCTGTGTGCTGTGCAGGCTGGATGTAGGCATCTCACTTGGTTTGATTTGAGCCTCGGTTCCTCTCCTTTGTATAACACCACTGCTTCTTGTGGATCAAGCATCAGTGGGCGCAAGCCCCTGCAGAAAGCCAGAAAAATTGGGAAACTGCCTCTGCGTTGGCCATTACCCTCCTAGCAGCGTTCCCTCTGGGAGCAGCCTCTCCTGATCCGCTCCTTCCCTTGGCTTTCCCTTCAATTGCCTGGTGCGATGCAAAGGTGTTGGCTCCGCTCCCTCATCTTCCCCCTCGCCCCGGGGAAGAGTTGCGTCTCTCGGCTGCGCAGGCAGTCTGCCACGGCTGCGGGGAGCCCGGCTGTGTAGGTGGCTGCCTCTTGCCTGTGCGGAGCCGGAGGCGCGTGGGAGAGAGGGCTCCGCATCCCTCCGTTGCTCGCCGTGGCTCCCTGCGTTGAGCTCGCCCTCCCGAGATGCTAACGTGCGGCACACAGATGGCCCGAACAGTTTGGGGAGCAGACTCTCTTCATCTGTGTAGAGGCAAATAGGCTTTGGAGTGACTAAACTGCTACAGCAATAGTGGCAGGGGAATTCAGAGCTTTTTTGGGTTTGTTCTTAGGCTTGGTTCCTTTGGTCGCAGCTAGAGGCTTTGGCACGCACCAGGAAATCCTTTGCTCCTCGCCGGTGACATCCTGAGCTGCCTCTGACTGCGGCGGCTCCTGCGGCTTTGCTCTGAACCGTGGCATTGTGTCACGGCTTGTCCAGTGTCTGCTGATAGTCACTTGGAAGGGGATATTGGCTCTCTTTTGGGAAACTTCTTGTTCATTAAGGAGTGTATCAGTTGAAAAAGTCACTGGGGTGGAAAGAGCTATTTCTGCCCTGTAGAAAATCCCTTCCATTTATTTTGTGAGCTAAAGGTCAACTTGGCAATCTCCCCTGTTTAGATAAAATATGAAACCTTCCCTTCTCTGCTGTAAGCCTACGCTTGCTGGACCACTGTCTGATATTTCAGCCTGCCTGTAGAAGGGGGCAATGGACTGGGGGAAACTCTGGTGCTTTTTAGGTTCCTTGCTGACTCGGAGGCTTTACTCCCGTGCCCACGGTGCACGCAGAGGTTGCTGCTGCCGACCATGAGCTGATTAAATGCGACGCGTCAAAGTTAGGGAGCTCGAGATAACCGCTGCAGCTGGGATCGGCTGACAGGATGCGGCGCAGCCCAAAAATCCCAGTCAGGCTAAAATCAAATTAAACTTTCCCAGTGTGATATTTTAGGGGGGGGGGGGGGGAGAATTTTAAAAGAGATGGGAAAAGAAAAACCCAAAACAAAAAAGCCCCCCCACAGTGCTCATCTGGTGGATGGAGATACATTAAGCAAATGGAAGTTAAAGGGTTTTCATAGAGATCTTCAGTATAATTTGATGGAAGACTTTAATTATTTCAAAATGCCTAAGAAAAGGAGCTTGGAAAGATCTGGGGAGGGGGTGAGTTCTCATAAAAATATCTCTCTTCACAAGCATTTTGAGCTGTTGTTGGGCTGAAAGGCTGCTGTCAGCTCAAGAGGAAGGATTTGAAAATCCTGTGCCCCCCATCCTCCCCAGGGACCAATTCGTGCCTGAGTGGCAGTCAGGCTCACAAGAGAAGGGCAGGGAGCTGCCAGGAGGCGGGTGAAGGAAGAGCAGAGACTTCAGGGCTGCCAAGCAGCTCTCTTTATCAGCAGCCACAAGGCACGTAGGATGAAGACGCTCCTGGCTGTTAACGTGAGGATGGAGGACTGTGGTTGATTTGGATCTGTGTTGGCCTTTTGGACAGTAGAGCCAGAAAGAGCATCTTCTTCCTGGCACCCTGAGGGACATGGTCCATTGAAGTCATAATGCTCAAGTTGTCACTCGTCCAGTTCTCGCTTGGACAGCCCAGGGATTAATGGGTCTTTGTGTGGTCTCCAGGTTGACATAAATTCAAGTATCTGGAGATTGGGCATTCTTTCCCTGGGACTTGGATGCTTTTCTCCTGTCTCCAGCCTGCTCGCTTTTAGGCAGAAATGTGCCCTCTTCAAGCTCTGAATGCTCAGTATTTTCAACTCCTCCTCTCCCCCAGACATGCTATTTTGTGATAGCCCTCTCTACCTCCATATGCACCTCTCCTGATGATGCTGCAGGAGGCTGTGTGTGCACGGCTGGTCCTTGCTGAGCTTTTGCTGGGCTGAGACTGGAGAAGGGTGGTCAAGAATGGCAAAGCTGAGATCAAGGAATGGTTTTGGCTGAACTTGGCCTAAGTTAAAATGCCCTGAAGGGCAGACATTTCAGGTTGCTGCCCAGAGCTGCTCTCACTCCTGTAGGTATGTACTGCATGCCTGGGCTATGGTGAGGATGGCAGTCAGAGATGGCAGTGTTTCAATGAACTGGGAGTCTTGCCTGATTTGCTGCAGCCCGAGGGTTGTGTAGCACCAGGTATTTCCCATTAAACTTCAGGATGCCTTTCCTTGCTGTATCTGTTTTCTCATTCCCTTCTAATGGTGCAAGTGGTCCTGATGTTGATTTGGCTTTGTGGGGGCTGCGTGTGCCCTACCAGGGACTCGCTGTGTCCCCTCTGGCTTGTCTGCCTTGTCAGATAATGGCACTGCCCTCCTCTGCAGGGGTGTCCTGGGGATAAATGCAGCCAAGGAAGTTAATAGCAAAGGAATGGGGAAAATGTAACTAACTCAGATAAATAGGTGAGAACAGTGGGATCTGTTCCCAGGGTTTGCATTGTATAGCACTAGAGGGGAGGTATGGCAGATGGCTGGCAAAAAGGCAGCTTTGGTAGCCATGAGGATGGGAGGAGGAGATACTCAGCTGTAGGTAGGAGCCAGGTCAAGAAGAATCGCCGAGTGATCACTGGTGAAACGGTCCCAAAGAGGGAGCCGTTGGGATAAGCATCCACACCAACTGCCTAGAGAAATGAGCTCTGGTTTTAGGAGGCTTGAGTGATTGCAGCATCATACAGAGCCTGTTTGTGAGGAGCAGAGGGAGAAGGCACTGCAACTTCAGAGAGAAGCTTGATCTGAAGGGGCATTGCATTAGTGCAGCCCTTAATGAGCAGCTCCCTGGGAGTGCTGTCAGGAGAGGTCCTGTAGGGTGACATGGCTAAGGCCGCTCAGCAGCCAGAGTTAATCTGGCACTTCAGTAGTAGGAAATTATGCGCTGTTTATTGCTGAGAACGTTGGGGTTTTTTTTCACTTGGTGTGTCAAAGGCTTTCTGCACAGACCGTTCTTTGCTGCATTTCCTCTCTAAAGCGGCTCTTGAAGGAGAAGGAGCCTGTGCTGTGCGCTTGGCCAGGCTCCTGCGTGGTGTCACTGCAGAAGTTGGGCTGTGCTTTAACCACTTCTGTCTTGTCAGGATCAAACCACCTTCCTCCCACAGCGCGTCTCCTGCGCTCTGCAGGCGCCTGTGCCAA
This sequence comes from Mesitornis unicolor, assembly GCF_000695765.1. Taxonomy (NCBI): domain Eukaryota; kingdom Metazoa; phylum Chordata; class Aves; order Mesitornithiformes; family Mesitornithidae; genus Mesitornis; species Mesitornis unicolor. The sequence goes on along the minus strand of NW_010203830.1, from coordinate 18,827 downwards.
CGCGCGCTTGCGTCACTGGGTGGAATTAGAGTCCCTCGTGAACCCCGTGGGCCCCCGCAGGTGACATTCAGATCAGATCAGTGGCTGAAATCCGGGTGTGAAATAGCCTTCCCCAGCTGTGTGTCATCTCAGCACAGGAGCTGAGAGGTGGAATAGCTGTTAGCATGCAGGCAGCTTCCGAAGCGACATGTCTTCAGGGCAGGGACTATTCGTATAGCGGAAAGCAACCGCGAGGTGATGGCGGTTGGTTTTGTTTTTAATTTAAGGGTCTGTTTGCACACACCAGGCTGTCCCTTGTTCTGTTAATAACGGCATCTGCACGCTGGGGTCACCATCTCGCTGCACTCTTTGAGGATTTGCTGTTTGAGCAGCAGCATTTGAGGGGGGTGGCGTGGAGAAAATGGCCCCCTAATGTTAGTGATTTAACTTCTGGCAGAGCAGGCTGAGAGATGGAGGCGAGGAAGAGCTGCTCTGCGTGGGGCTGGGGAAAGAGCTTAGGCTGGGGGTCTGCTGAGTGACTGCCTTCCTTCACCTCTAAAATGCTCAGTGATATCTGTCCCTCTGGGTGTTTGTCCCTCACCCACCAGCAGTATCGAAGCTACTTCTGGAAAAGAGCAATGCGGAGTATAGCATTAATAGGTTTTCTTCTGGGGGCAGGAGAAGATGCAGAGGCTGCCAGGCTGCCATTTGACAGCAGTTAGCAGCAATCAGCTGGGCTGATGGCTACTGGGCAGCTGAAATAGCTGGAAGCCTGCTGGGCTCAGAACTGGTTCAAAATGAGTTGCGCTGAATCGCAACTGCTCTAAACTTCCTGTGCTTGGAGCGTGTCTGAGCTGAACTGAATCCCAGAGGTTGGGGAGTGAAAACCCAAGTGGTTCCTGTGAGCTAGGGAGTTAAGGCAGCCTGGCATACAGTTTATGCCTTGGGGCTGAGTTCAGTAAGCTCTAATTGATGATTTTCCCTATATTTGGGGCATGCATAACATCTTTCCCTTGCGGATTCCTTGGTGCCTAATGGGAGTTAGGCTAAACTTTCAGTCCTCTTCTCTGTGGAGAAATCTTTCTCTCTTCTGCTAGGCTATTAACTCGTGAAACTCATAGAAACCGATAGCTTTGTGAGTCTGCATTTGGTTGGAAACTGGCCATCACATTCTGGGTTCATTATAGGGATGGTCACATCAGTATTGAAAGCACAACTCTGTAAGCGTCGCCTTCTCTGGTACTGAGACCAAACCAGAAGTGTCTGGATTGGAAAGAGCAAATTCGGGATGTCAGATGTCTGAGTCCCGTTGGCTCATCAGGGCAGACAGATTGTGAATTTGGGCTTAAGGATAACAGCTGCATAGGAATATCATGCTGGATTTTGGATGGATTATAGGTCAAGATGCAACCATTAAAGTTGGGCTAAGGCTGGTTAATGAGGACAATTTATGCTTATAGCTGGGTGAGAATGATCAGGGTTTTCAGAGTGCTCAGCGTGGGCATAACTTAGTCCCTTTGAACTTTTCCCATTTAACTGGAATTGATGTTAAGCCAATGATGAGAACAACTGAAAAGCCAACTCTGGAAAGGGTTGTTCCTTGCTCAGTTTGAAAATTGGATACTGCTGATGAGGATGAGCGCTCTGGGAGCCGTTTTGAGAACGCTGCTAGGTCAGGAGCACAGACAGTCTGATTATAGCTGACTTGGAGCAACAGAAAGGCAAGGTGGTTAGAATGAATTTGTTCTGTGGACACATTTGTTTTTCACACAGAGGTAATGTCCTGTGCCTCTGTAGGCCTGTGTGTTATGCTTTGTTAATGAAGCCAAGTGATCTTTGCTTGCTGCACATTGAACCCCTGGATAAAGTCCTATAAAGACACCTGTGTGTCATTCTTCTTGTGTCACACTGCAGATAGGAAGGGAGTTTTTGTGCTTGGGTAGGAATGGAGTAAAGGCCCCTTAAGTGTCTGGGAGATTTATCTTGTGCTTAACTCTTCACAGTGATGATAAAATGCAGGCTCCATTTCAATCAATGGTGAAATTCTTTGCTGGGTGTGGGGTTTTACTCAGGGCTACACTAAGGCAAGTTTTCGTGGCAATTCAGGAGTGCAAGTCCTGTCAGCATTTTCAGACAACTCTGTTGGCCTTCAGTGTAGAAGAGCTTGGATTTCTTGCAGGAGTTGACTCTGGGCAGGACCTCTGCATATAAGAATGCTGATGGCATTTGGGATGCTGAGAGGCGAAATGGTGAATAACTTAGGCAAAACCAAATGTGAATTCTGGAGTTGTCCAGGAATTGTATATGTTATGGCTGTATCTGAAGCAAAGCGGTTAGATACTGGGGAAACAAATGATAAGGCAGACATAGAGCAGTTATCTTGAGGCTTATGAAACTTGAGCGGTGCTTTGTTCAAAAGCACTTCTTGTATCATCAGACAAGCTGCTCTGTGCCCATATTCCCTGTTATGCAAAGGAGTCTCCAAGCCTTAGAATAAATACCTTAAAGTGTGGGATTTGGCCTGCTGTTACAACAAATGGGGGAAAATGCCAGAGCTACCCCTTCTCCATCTCTCTGGGACTTGGACATTTCATCTCGGTAACACAGAGTAGCACTGTGCCTCTAATTGCATGCTTTTTGGTGTTAAACTGTTAATCAAACGCATAGGTTTCTGGTTTGAAATCCTTTTTGTGTCACTTATGCTGCAAGCAGGATTAAAAGCTTCTCTAATACAAATTAATGCCTTTTAAATGCAACATCACTTACCAGTTTGTACTTTGGTTCTGCTTTCTGTTGTTACAAGCCACTCCGGACTCCAGCAGCGCTCTATTGCATCTGGCTGTGGTGTGCAGCCCCACTGTTGCACGTACGTGCATCTCCTGACTCCTGTGTTTTCCTCATGTACCTTTAGTTTTGCAGCTTTCCTTGCTCTCTTGTGCAGACTCCTCTCCTCTGCCCCTCCTCTGTCTGCTCTCAAGCCTATCACCCCTATGCTTTTTGTGCATATTCTTAGCTTGGCGTCTGTCCTCTTTCCCACCTCCTTTCAAATGCATATGCTTACTGTCTTCCGGATGCACACCCAAGATTTCTTGCTCTATTAGAATATACAAACCACGTCTTACAAGCATCATCTTCAGCCATTCACAAATTACCTCCTCCTAACCTCGAAGTACAGGCTTTTTGAGCTTGTGTGTATCAAAATGTTCTTCGGGTGATAGATGGGAGATTAATCTGTTTATTTCACTCACAGTTTTGGCAGCTATAAAAAGAAGTAAAACTGGCTTTTTGGCCATAAACCACTTCTTGCAGGTTGAGTTGGTAGAGGCTTCTTTGTTTTCCTTTCTTTTCCCTCTTGTATCTGCCAGAGACTTTAAGTGAAATAAATAGATTAATCTTCTTTCTATAGCCCAGAGATCAGGTTGATGCATTTAAGAGCTTTTTCTCCCCCTAGACTTCTGATACGTTCACAGATCCGATTCATATTTTAGAACTTCCTTCATGTGTAAAGAGACTCAGTGGTAGCAGTAATTCTTCACTAACAGCAAACAGGGGTTAGTGTTGTTGGATTTCTTTTCTTCTGAGAGAGCTGAAAATTTTCCATCAAAGTGTTTTTGATGAAAGGAAATTTTGTGGGAAAATATCAGTCTTTGTGTGTGTGGGGGAAAAAATCACCTAAAACCTTAATCTTCAAAAGAAAAAGTTGGTATTTTGCAAGACCATGTGTCTTCAAGAAGGTTCAATTGCTGCGAGCCAAATGGCTGAAAGCAGGTTTCCAAAAGTGTAGACGCTTATCAAAACAGAATTATGAAGAAAAGTGTGGCAGAACTGGAAAAATTGCCTCTTTTGAGGAGAGGAAAATGGTTTTCTGAGCAGCTCTATTCTGCTGTGAAAGGATATACGCTGCATGCAAGGTCGTCTCATGGAGAGGGATTCTTAAAGCGGTTTATTCTGGACACAGTCCGTGGCGTGTTATAAGGCTGGGGTCCTGGTGGCTGGGATTTTTTATGGCGTGTGCACTCTCATGACAGCTTAGTGAGAAACAGTCAAGCACAACTGAAGGTTTAATGCCATCCGAGCACCGGGCTCTTGCACTTCCCAGGGAAAAATACAGTATTGCTAAAATTGTGTGGTGTGTCTGTGTCCTTCCCTGCTTTCCAGAAAGGGTTTGACTCGGGGCTGCACGTACCCTCCAGTGGCAGGAGCTTCTTTGCTTTGTGTTTCCACCTTTGCTGTAGGACGGGAGCGTTGCAGATGGGTGTTTTTTGTAGGAGAGTGGATATCACCAATTTCATACAGCAGCTTGTCCTTGGAATCACGTCTTTGTGTTGGGTTTGCTCTCTGTTGGAGCAAAACTCCATTTTTATCTATTTATTAATGTAAAACAATTGTTGGTTTAAAGGCTTTTTTTCTTTTTCCTGGTTAAGCTTTTTATGAAGCCAAGGCTCTGACAGTTTTTATTTATTCAGAGTCCCACAGGCCTCTTTGCAAGAAGAGAAATGTTGCGCAATTGAGATTCTGCTCACCTCAGAGTTTCCCCGTGCCACCTCAGCTGGAAGAGATCAGTTTGTGTTTTCCCCTTCCGAAAATACTCGCTTGTACTTGTCTGCATGCCGTATGCAGTGCCAGCTAGCCGCTCTCTCCCGCGCCAGAGGTGGCTTCACAGAAGTGACGACCTGCAGAGCGGGTAGGAGTCTTCTGCTGAATAAATGTGGCATAATGTTTGGTACGAGAGCCCTGGCCTCCTTATACGGGAGAAGCGGCTGTGCGCTGAGGCTTTCCTGAGTGCCAGGTGTGGGGAGGTAAACAAAGCTTTTCTTGCTGCCTTTTAGATGGTTCGGGGTCAAACCTGTCCAGAAGCTTTATGCGAGGTAAATGGCCCTCAGCTTTGTAATTAGCATTATCAGTGTGCTTAAAATGAGTAAAAGATCGAGGCGATGTCACGACATACAGCTCCCTAGAGCAGAGGAGCGGTGCTGGTGTGGCCAGCTCTGCCCCTGTTTAATGGCAGTTTGCTGTCCTTCTCTGCTATAAAAAAAATTGCCTTTCTCCTTCCACCCACAGACACTGCCCTTCCCCCAGGCTTGCCGTGATTTTTCCCTTTAAGATAACAGCTTCAAGCCAATTAAGAGTGTCTGAAGTGGGTAGAGCAGAGTCGCCGTGTGAGACCACAGCGCTTTTAGCCGCTATTGTTTGTTAATAAAAATAAATTGTGGGCACCGAGGGGGGGAGAAAAATCCCACATGATCTCAGTTTTCTCTTTTCATTATTCTTCTCCCAGTGAGAGTTTAATTGTCACCTTTCAGGGTGGCTTTTGGCAGGTGATCTTGGGCAGGTGGTGCTGGGATGGTGGGGAAGGCTCCTGGTCTCGTGAGTCCCTTGCACGTGTGCGCCCCGTCTGTGTGCCGTGTAAATCATCACCTCAAAGCAGATTTTCCTAGTAGAGATTCAGCTTAAACCCGTTCCTAGAATAAAAGAAGCTGCCCCAATAAATGAGGTTTAATGCTGTCGAGTCGCTGTCAGTAATGGGACTTCTATACGCATGGTTCTAAGGGGGCATGGTGGGTTTTCACACTCATAATTCACTTCGCTGTGGCAATAAAGCTTTCAGGTATCGACCGACCCTGGGGGGCCTGGTGGGTCGTGTGACAAACCTGCGGAGGAGCGGATAATTGAATGGAGACGTCCTGTGACTCAGCCTGAAGCTGTAACTGCTGAAGTCTCTGTGTTCACAGGTCTGCGGTTGATAATGCCGCGGAAAACCTAACTTTGAGATAGCTGAGTCTATGCGCAGCTTCTATGAGGAATTAGGTTGGGTACATATTGCTTTTATCTGTGAGCAATGATAGGAAAAGTTGATCTGGCTTTGTTAATGCTGGGGAGGATTGAGAAGGGTGAGACAAGGGAGAACTCAGGATTGCGGAGAGAGAAAGTTAAAGAAAATAATCCACAGAAGTGAGAAATGTCAGGAGTGCGTTTGTCCTTCTGCTTCGCTGCCTCCAGAATTCTTTTCTCCTTGAAGTTTCTTGCTGCTTTTTCTGGAAGTCACGAAGGGGGAAGGAGAAAAAGAAGAAGAGAGAGATAAAAGAACGCAGCTAGGAGAATAATAATAATAAAAAAATCCATTTTATGTATCAGCTGAGCAGGTGTTTATCACTAACATCACCTTCCCTTGGATATCTCCTCCTCTGGTGCTAGCTGAGTGACCCTCGCGGCGCCGCGCCGTCGCTGCGGTGGGATGGAGTCGGGGCTGCGTTCATCCAGGGAGATACCGCTGGTCTGTCTGTCACCTCCGCCGTGGTCACCCCCGGTGAGCCACAGGACAGCGCGAAGAGAGGAGGAAAGGCATGGCGGCCAGAAGTAAAGCAGGCTCTTTAACGCTGAGGAAAGGCATGGCGGCCAGAAGTAAAGCAGGCTCTTTAACGCTGAGGAAAGGCATGGCGGCCAGAAGTAAAGCAGGCTCTTTAATGCTGATGAAAATCTAAAAGGAGACATAGTTTTTATAGGAACATAGGAATTGCTAGACTGGAACAGAACTTCATGTTGTTAAGTATCCTTTTTTAGTAGGAGCTGCTTCCAGAAGCAGTGTAAGGAGCCTTGCTCCAAGGGGCGACTCTTCTAACCCTCAAGCACAGGGAGTTAGCTGGTGCCTAGCAGTGTGAAGGGTTTATGTGCCATCCAAAATCTTATTTTCTTTTTTTTTTTAATTTGTTATTGTAATTCTAGCTATTCATTCTCTTCATAAATGTCTGATCCTTCTCTCAATCTTACTGAGGCTTTGACTGCAACAATACCTAGTGGTAATGATTTACCCATGCTAATTACACATTTTGCAGAGGAAAACATATTGTTCGTAGCTGTAAATGGAGTGATTTTTCAGTTTAATTGAACTTGCATCTCTGTATCCCCGGGGCAGGCGTGCAGTTTAGTTCCTCCCCTCCCCCTGAGACACACAGGCACCTTCTCAAGCCCAGCAACAGTCACCTGTTGGACTGTTTTTCAGGTTCTTTCCTTCTTGTCAATGCCATTTAAATTTGAGCTCCTCTGCAGATGAAGCTTTGCAGAAGGAAATAGCTCTCTTTGCTTGTCGCAAGAATGAAAAAGTCTCTGTTAAGTTGTTTGTTGATATTTCCTGACAGTTTTTCAGAATTCCTTGCTGCTCTGCAGCTGTTAAATTTGTTGTCTCAGCTGTGAGGATTACTCTAGCTTTGCTTGAGCTGCATTTTCTCACCATTCATCAAACTTCTGGTGATGCACAGAAAGATCTATCAACACCAAAGCCACCTCCAAACTAGCATTTGGGTAAGAAGTCTGCCTCTCGCTTGCCTGGATAAGACTGAAGCCGCTGCCAATTTTTTAAGGGTGTTTGTGGTTTCTCAGTGAGCCTGCAGACGATGGCGTAGGGGGTTTGCAGTACGAGTAAATGGAGGTTGCATCAGGATAAAGCACACGTTGGGGTTTTTCAAAGCCCGGTCCTGGCACTGCCTTGCAGGGCTGTGGAGAGAAGTGCCAGTGCAGCTGGGGATGCTGTGCCCCATCTTGCTGGGATGCAGCCCATCTCCAGGGCTCCCCAGCTTGCTGGGCCAGATGTGGGTAGGCAGGTGGCAGGCAGATTTTGCAGGGCGGTGTCTTCGGGAACGTGAACAGAAATAGCAATGCACCTGGATTTCTTGAGTGTCCTTGGCAGGTTGGGCGGAGGGAACGAGAGGGAGAAGAGGAGGAGGTGGCTGATGTTCAGGGGTATCTTCGCTATTTGGGTGACAGCTTCAGAGAGTTCTATTCTGTGATTTAACGTTTTGTTCTGCCATTTGGCTTTTGCTGTCTCGTCTAAGAATTTTCCTGCAAAAATCTTAAAATATCAGGAAGATGTGGCGATAGCAACAAAGGAGAGTACCATCTCACACAGTCATTAAAAATGTATAAGTAGTTTTAGAAGCAAGTTTCTTCCTCTGAGAAGCAAATCGTCCATAATTCTGCTTGGTATTTAGAGACTTTTATCTCCAGAGAGAACTCAAAACTATTCAGTATAGTCTTGATTTATTTCATTCTCTTGAATTTTCTGAGCTATAGATGAAAAAAGGCTTAACAGAAAAAGAATTGCATAGTTGTGCTGTGCAGAGGGAAACCAGCTCATGAGCCACCAGCTATTCGGCAACTCACGTGCCACCCTGAAGGACCTCGGTAACTGTTTTCTAGCCAGCCCCCTCCTTTTGGGGGTAGCAGGTTCAGAGTGCTTTGTAAACAGCTATCAACCGGGCTCACAATAAAGGAGAACTGTTAATGCAAGAGCTGTAAATGTATAGGCTGGCAAAAGTTCTCATTGCTTGCTGGAAACTTTAGTAAAGGAAGTTGGTTTGACTGATTTCCAGCAAGCTGTGGTGAGCGTGAGCTGGGATAAGTCATCTTATCCCATCTATCCCATCACGTGCATAAGAATTAGTGCAGCAAGTTGCTAAATAACACTAGCTAAGTGTTTTCTTGACTCCTAAGGCTTCCTGCTTTGTGTCGTGTGAAAGAAGGATGTCACCTTCCTTCCCTTTCTGTGCGGATGTTTGGGTTGCACTGGAGTCAATACCCCAGCCATACCTGTGATTCATGACTGCGTCTGGGCAGAAAGCGTATTTGATGGCTTCCCATGGGGAGATGAGAGACAGACAGATGCACCTTGCAGCTGGAAGGAAGCAAAAGCTGTGGGAGGGTGGCTGGCTCAGCAAGGCAAAAATTGCTTTAAACGAAGGGGTTTGAACTGTGTTTACCACCCTTTTGTGCCTGAATTCAGAGAGTGGGAGGGAGGAGGAACTTGGGGACTGGGAAGATGAAGCGAGCTGCGAGGACTGAAATACCTTTGTTCCTTTGAGAGCGGAAACCTTGATGTTAGACTGGGAATAAAAACCCTCGCTCTCTTTTCCCTCTCGTCCTACATCCTAAATTCCAGCGTCTGTTCCCACTGCTCGGTGGTGCAGGTGTGATGGTGGGGAAGTGTCCTTGTGCTGCACTCCCCGAGTATTTTGCAAGTACCTCCATCAACCAGATGGTCTGTGGGTACGGGTGGTAGGAGCCTGTGTGGTTCTGCTGTTTGGCGAACCCCAAGGTATATTTCTGTTGCTGACAGCTGTTCCCTGGGTTCGTGCTCCAAAATCAAAGTACTGGGAAGCCGTTCTTAGCAGTGGGTAATGCGTTAGGTGAACGCAGCATCCCTCTGTGCTCCATGTTCTAGGTAATTACAACCCTGCCGCTCACGTAGCGGAGCACAGCGGGTGCCCTGTATTTATTATTTAGCTTTGCTATTAACACTAAGCTGGTGATGCAAAGGCAGCTGTTTCTCTGGGTATCTTGTGCTTCGCCTCTTCACCAAACCAGGCTGCGAATAGGAGGGGCGGCCTTGAGGTCTGTCCCTGGGAGCTGGAATTCATAGGATGCTATCCTAGACCTTCCCTGTTCATAGTCTGCCCGGAGTGGTTACCCTAATGCAATTTGCCTTTGCAGAGCCTAAAATGAGAGCCACCCATTTTAGCATGGTGATCCCATAGTGCTGAGCTCCTCTATCAGATGCTTTGCTGGTAGAGATGTGGTTGTTAATCACTGCGGGCTGGCAAGGGCTGCTCAGGATGGTTTTCGCGCTGAAAGCATGCTCAGGGTAGCGGTGCCAGAAGTGGGACCTACAGGAGGAAACCAAAACTGTGGCTCATGGGGAGCAGCTTTGGAGCTGATCCTGAGCACAGTCAGCACCTCACGGCCGGAGGAGCCCTCGGCTCCTTCTCCAGCTCCGCAGGGAACGGTTAGAGGGGACGTGTGTGTGTCTGTGCGCGACTTCAGTGCTGCGAGCGCCGGCTCCACAGCCGGGGCCGTAATGCCAGTGTGAGTAAATCTGACATGATCCTGCTGTTTTGTCAATAACTTGGAAAGTTTTGAAATAACTGCTTCAAAGTGCTCAAATGATATGTTGCTCCACAATCTGTCTCTGCGGCTGCCAGCACTTCTAAGTATCCAATTTACCACGTGCTTAACCTTTTAGGGCTTTTCCTCCCTAGGTATTACTCTAACTCCCACTAAAAAAAAAGAGAAAATTGCCTTTGGCCCTTCTCAGAGGTGGCTTATGATTTCCAGGTGGGTTTTGGCAGCTTCTGCTTTATAAAAAGGTGTTGAGCACACAATTTTGGAGATCGGGCTGCTCTTCAAATGTTCAACTGACATTTGAGCACAGAGCCCTTCAGTTTTCCTGAACTGAGGAAGCTGGGACTCAGAAGGCAGGGGCTGCTGGTGGGAGCTTCACAAGGGAGATGAGATCCCCAGAAAGACAAAGGTACAAGGAGTGGAGATGTGCAGGGGCTCCTTTCATTTGCCTTCACTTCCATGGCCATGTCTCAGTATTTCTTCTGCCTCCCATTCCTGCCTGTGAAAAGGGAACTGCCCCTCTGGGGAGCGCTGAGATGAGATGGAGGAAGTCTGAACGTAACCTAAAAATAGATTAATTGAAAAAATTGCAAGTACAAAGCTGCATCTTTCTCGAACAAAACTCCTGGTAACTTCAAAGGCAGATTAAAGACTTTGCCTGTGTCAGGACTTCAGTATTTGGCCCAAGAATTAGACAAATGGAGTAGTGTGGGAATGTTTGCCAGAAAATTGGAGAAGGGAGAGATAAGGTAACAGATGAAATACTCTAAGTCAGCATTTAAGGACATTGCTGCCTGTGGAGATAATTTTATCAACTTGAGGGACAACCATTTCTCCTATAAAGTAAAATCTACCCTCTGTGTAGCTATTTAAAATGGTGTTTGTTAAGAACTTGTTTAACTGTGCTGTGGGACAGCCAGGGCCAGTATCTGGACTAATGATAGGTTTGTGGATCTCCACTTACTGCTCTTCATTTTGACGGTGTTTGGACATTGAAAGTTAAACCTCTGTGTGTTGGGGTGGTGGTACCTTGTAAGAGGAGAAAGAAATGGCCCGGCTCTTGGTCTTGCCCTGAATCCTCTTGCACATGACAGGGAAGGAAGGAGGTGGTGGCCGTCACTGGGGCTGGAGCAGTACAAAGAGTTGGTTTTTAGTTTGGTGGCCAAAGTGACTCTCTGCCTCTGACTCCCATCCCTCAAATCGTATTTTGGGATGAAAATGTTTTGTATTATCCTAAAACTAGAAGGCAGTATTATATTTGAAGTTGCAGGCTGCTTTGAGTAAAAAAGAGAAGGGGGAGGGGGAGAGAGAGAAATTAGAGATGTGACTCAATATTGATTTCCATTTGTTTTTGTGGGAATGCTAAAAATGCCAAGATGAAATATTTGGACTTTTCCTTGTGTTTCTTTCCCATTTTTTTGCTAGAAGTTCTTTGCCCAGTTTGACTCCAATTCCTGAATAATTCATAGTCTGTAAATAGCTTCCTCCTCCTCCTCCTTTGGTAAATAGGCTCTTTGTCCCCAGTGCTTGGCAAGCCGGCAGCAGTGTCATCCTGCTGAGTCGCTGGTTCGAGAGCAGAGGTGCTCACGGTGCCGTGTGTTCTCTCTCTGCAGAGTTATGTCATGCCCAGACCACCGAAGGGCTCCATGAGGATTTATAGAAGATGCCCCGTGTCTTGGCGCCTCTGGTGCTCCTTCTGCTGTGGCTCATGAAGATCGCTGCCAGCCCCCATTCCCTGAGGATCGGTGAGTACCGAGACTGCTCTGCCCTGCGTTTAAACCGTATTTCCACTGGTTGGTTGGGCCACTCTGCGTAGAAACACTCGGAAAATGGAAGCCAAGCCTGTGGTGGCTGGGCTCCCTGCCTTGGCTGTGGGCTCCCCGTTCAGGTGGGGCTGCATCACTTGCTGAGCTACAGTGTCCCAGCTGCATTTTGGGAATGTTTTCTCCTTCATGTCGTAAATGAAATGCAGTTTATATCGAGTGTATGTATTTGCATTGATTTTTATGGCGGTAGTGCTACCTGGTGGGAATCTCTTTCTGTATAAATTTGAATTGAAAGCCACTCCTCAGAGGCGCTGAGGAATGAAACCTGCTCCCACACTATGCTCTACTCACCTTGATGCCCTCCTAAGCTCTACACAGAAGGAAATAGGTTTTTGTCACAGATTTATTTGTCTCCACATTGATGAGCAAGGAGTGTTTGAGCTGAAACTGAATCTAGTTAAGTGGTGCCCCAAGAACATGAATAACTCGGAAATGCTCCATTTGCGAGAGCCCTGTGCGTTGGGTCTCCTTTGGACTTTATTAAAACGTGCTCAGGAAGAGGCGCTGTCATCTTCGCTTGTTGCCTGGGCGGATTAGGGAAAACAAATGCATCCAGAAACCTTGTAATGAAACTTGCTTCATAGTATTGACACTTTGCTCTGTTGTTTAGGAAGGAAACTGCTTTTTCTGACTACTCTTTCTGGAGCTACTAGCTGGTTTTAGTAACTATTTGTTGCAGATAAGAAGCTAATCTATTCCTGTCCCTATTTGCAACTTTCACGGGTGACACTCGAGGTAAAATTACTTCTCCCCTCTGCTAGTGGTGCATGGAACAGCTTAGAAATATGGCAAGGGAGGGGAGTCTGTGCTGGGTGTTTTATATCCCCAGCATCTGTGATTCATGTGGAGCACTCATGCTGCATATTCTCAGCTCCGCAGGCTGCTTTTCATGTTGGTCGTCAGATCCTCCACTTGAGCCAGCAGACGGGGATGGGGATGGACGGTATGTTAGCAGGATGCTGAAGGTGAAAGTGCAGTGGGTGCTTGGGAGTGTGCAGGGAAGGGCAGCTCCCCTTGCAGTCAGCAATGGTCTGACAGTGCTTTGGTCTCCATCCCAGAGACTGCTCCACCAGTGGTTTTCAACTCCCTCGCACTGGGATCATGCTCCCTTGGACCCGTCTCTCCAGTTCTAAAATCCTCATGAATTTAGGAATTCTTTCCTTTTGGCTTTCCTGTGCAAAAATAATGGAGCTGCCCCAGATATAGTTGCCCTTAAAACTTAAGAGGGGGGAAGCTCAGGTAGCTGTTTTGGTACATACCTGCTGCTCATGGCCACATTGCCTCTGAAAATGGTGTCTGAAACACATGGGTGAAGAGCTGAGGAGGGGTTTAGGGTTTTGGTTTTGTTTCTTCTTCTTTTGATTTTATTTTAACAATATCCCCAGCAAAAAAAGTTAATAAAAACAAAGTACAAAATAAAAGGAGAGAGAAAAATATTACTAGCAGCCTTGAAATCATTCCCAAATGCATGCTTTTGGCAAGGCAGGGAGATATGGCATCTAGCAAGATAAATCGGTGCACTGCATAGAAAAGGAAAACAGACCAGCATGAACATTTAAATATTCAAAGAAAATGTGAGCTAACATTTAAAATAATTCTGGAAGCCATCTGGTAATGGACCGCTCAAATGCACAGTTACACGATTAGTAACGTGAGGTGAGCAGCGGCAATGTCATGTCTGGGTTCTTCACCACATTGCTAGAGGAGATTATTGCCTGCTGCGCTTGGCTTGCAGGGCAGGAGGAGCCACAGCGGTGCTGAGTCAGGGGCGCTTGGCTCTTAAACTAAGCCCTGAGCTTGCCTGCTGCTGCTTTCTTGAGGTTTGGGGTGGATCTTGGCCCTGATATTTCTCAGTGGAGTTTCTAGGCAGCAGATTGCTTAATCTTTGCGCACACAGTGACAGGAGGTTTTGCTAGCCTGGACGGGACCAGCAATGAGTGTTGCATTGCAGTGAGCTTTAGAGGCATCATCTATGCAAAAAAAGTGAGCAGAATATAGGCTTACAGGGTGACCTTCCCAGTGCCTTTGGCATGCACAGACTGCAATCTGTAGACTATCGTATGCTCTATCTCTTGCCTCGATACGCAGGAAAAAGCATTGGTGCAAACCCTTTTTTTCAGCCTTAAACTCCATGTTTTCCCTTCTCATCCTGTTAGAGAAAGTCTCTTAGATCACGTTGTCCTGTGGGGAAAAACACCGATCCACATGCTTTATCCCCATTGAGTCATCTTTTGTTTATCTGTCAGCTCACTGGATCTGTCTTGGTGAGGTATTATCTCCCTAGATGCTCAAAACCTGGTTGTGATCAGGGGATGAAGAAGCAGGCAGAAATGGGCACATTCTTGGATGTTTTCAAGAGCTCCAGGAGGTACACAAGGAATATGCCTTGAGACATCCTGTAGCCCTTGAAAGAGCCAATATATGTCCCCAAAAATGGCCTGGGAGCAAAAGCCAATAGCTGGTGCTTGCCCAACACGTGCTCTCTTGCATCCATCCACGCCAAAAGCATGGCAGACATCAGCAACCTCCTGCCCGCCCCAGTGGCAGGCAAGGAGGATGACTGCTGTGGGCCAGCGTCTCCCCTAGCTCTGGTTTATTGCAACATGTACTGGCTGTAGAAGTAATTCTAGGTTTGCTTTTTGTTTGTTCCCTCATGCTCAAAGAAGTGTCAGGAAATATACTTGAGTTATTTACTGAGTTATTTACTTGGTCTTATAGAGCAGACCGTCAGAGCCCTAAATTGGTATTCTCTTGCTAGATTCATTGGGTGTACTAACGGCTCATTTAAAATTCATATACAAGCCAAAGTTGTAGTTTATACGTGGCATTGCCCCTAACTAGCAGTAGGCTCGGTAGCACTGACATACGATCTGCTGACAAGCTCTTTGCAGGGCCTCCTTCAGCCCTGCAGCTCTTTAAAGTGCTCTTTTCTTTAATTGCCTCTGTCTGTCCTAATCCCTTCCCTCTCTCTACCTCTCAACTTTGCAAACTTTATGCAGAATCACGATGCAGCTCTAGCATTTAGGGTATTTTGTTTGGTGAAACCTAGTGTTCTGTACCCCATACCCAGTGAAAATGCATCCACCGCTTGCTCAGCTGAGAATTGAAGCAGCCTGCACTGCTGTCCCAGCGCTTGTGGTAGGGTTTTATCCACCAGAGAGGTCAAAGTCTCCACAAATCCAGACTGGCAGTGAGGTGTCGCTAGAAGTGCTTGTTTCTAGGCATGTTTCAAAGAATCTGGAATAGCTAAAGGGCTTTGTATCTCCTACCATGCTCTGATCATGGAGCTATAATGTCAAGAAAATGTTCTTGGGATCCCCCAGAGCGTCTGGAGTCGTGGGAAAGCACTGGCGTTTGGCTGTGCATGCTGAAGTAGGTGGGAAGAGGCAGATTGGAGACATGCATCCTGTTTTCTCCGCATGGCTGCGATTGCATAGTGCCCCTCTGTTTCCTGCCTATCACCCTGTCACGGAGCTGTGTAGCAGAGCATCATTTGTGTGGCCTTGCATCCCTGCGCAATTACCCTCCCGATGTGCTTATGGTAGAAAGCTGCTTCTTTAGGGAGCTAATGGCCTCATAGCTGCATGGTGCTTCAGCCCTGTCCAGTGCGGTTTGTACGCTGCTGTGGCTGGGCTGGATGGCTGGAGCAAGGAAGAAGCCCCGAGCATTGAAAATGTGTGAGGCAAAAATGAATGGTCATGGCAATGAACGGAATTGTGGACCATTTAGTTCAGCCTCCCTAGCTCCCAGAGGATATCCATAATTCTCCTGAAGGCACTGCAGAGGAGATCCCACAAGGCAGCATGTTATTTAACGTTACCATTTTGGAGGGTGAGAGTGCCGCTGGTGATGAAGGTGACTGATGATGGTCAGCCCCCTGGATGCTGTAGGAGGAAAACGGCGGTGTAAACCCCAGTGCACAGGTACAAATGCTTTCCCCTGGGAGTCTGAGGTGGGGATAAACGTGGCTGTGCCCTTTATGGCAGGGAGCGAGAGCTGTGGCTTTGTGGTGGGTTGGCTTGTGCTGGCCCCAGTACCCCCATGAAACTCCATTTCTCTCACTTGCACAGAGGCAGAGGAGCGCATTGAACACAGACAGACAAAGCACAGACTCCTTTCCTTGTGCTGTGCTGCTTTCTGGCAAATCCAAGCCCTCTGTGGATGATACCAATGCACCTGCAATAAACTGCTGGCCGCCGATTTGCTGTTCCCCAGCAGAGAAATGGCCTTCCCCGGCTTTGAACCCAGCAAGGCTGCTGCAATCAGCTCAAAGCAGAGAAACAGTCTCCAAGACTCACATGGTGGTGCTGTTGCTGGAAAACCTTTCCGCTTGGAGTTACGATTAGTGTTTAAGAAAACAAAGCTTCTGGTGGGGGTTAGGTGGCTCTCTCTGGCCAGCTGTCCCACAGGCAGCGGGAGCAGAGGTGTTGGGAACTGCCTGTGCAGGAGGGACACAGCGACTCCTCACCAGAAGGCAGCGGGATGGAGGGGAAGAATTGGGCTGGAGACAAAGCAGGATGCTGAGACACGTGTGTTTAGCTGGCTTCTCTGTGCATAGACCTAACTGTTTTTAAAGGATTAAAAGTAATCCTTAAAAATCCTTATAAAGAGAGCATTGCGAGCTGCGGAGCCCAGTGCCCAAGGCTGTACCCGCACACACTTGTTGAATGTGTGCTTGGTGGTGTTTGGGCCGTGGTAAAGCCAGCCTGGCTTGGGGAGCAGGGTGGGAGGAGGGGATAGCTGCCTTGGGGGGGTCAGGTCGAGGGGGTGCCCCGTGGCCCCCTCAAGCACACAGCCCTTGGAGCTGGAAATTCTACCACGTGCCTGAGTTTCAGCTCCATCTCCTGCTCGATTCATGCCTCACTGGGCTCATTTCAGCACTTGTATGTAGGGTTTGGCCTATATTGATTTTACTTTATTTTTTTTAAAAGGCTTTCACGTTTCATTCAGGATTTTTGTAGTCTCTGAGAGTCTAAGGAAATAGAGGGCTGTGCAGGAAGAGGGGAAGTATCCACATCTTTATTGATGCATGACTCAATACATTTGTCTGGCTGAAACAATATTAATATTTCCCCCAATATTAAAAAGACCCGGTTAAGTTCATTAAGGTGAAGCAGATTCATACTTATTTGGCATTTGCTGCTGGAGAGCGGTGAGAGGTAGAGAAAAATACAACGTTCATTTGGTGATTATTTCCGCTTTTAATTTTGTTTTCCTTATTGTTCTAGTACATTTTATTTATGTTTCCTGAGTACATACATAAATATTTATTTTTAAGAAGTCGCCAGTACAGATGCCAGGCCCTTTCAGCAATGCCTTGTCTAGACTTGCCCTTTGATTCTTTGTGGTTCTCCCCAGGTACTGCTGTGTTTCTGTGTTGGGAAGAGTAGCTAACAGTGCCTTAGCTCCAAGCCATACCTTCTCTGTCCTGGGTGGTCTTGTAAAGGCAACTGATCCATGGAGGCTCCTTTCAGGATAAAAGGAGCCCTTTTTTTCAGCAAAAGGCAACTGAAGCTGTTCAAAGAGGGGCTACACGCTGCTGGTGACTGCTGCAGTCTCTTTTCTAGCCCGTTCTTCTCTGAAACAATCAGGTGGAAAGTGGTTTACTCGAATGCTTTTGATGTGGGATGCTAGGGCAGAGCGTTCGGGCTCACAGCACGCGTGCTGGGGTTGGTATCGCAGGAGGAGGCGGTCGCTGGGCAGCCACCGTGGGCTGGTGGCGTTCCGCACGCTGTTCCCGCTGGCTCTGCGAGCGCGGGTTTTGCTGGGGATGCGCTGGGTGGCTGCGCTGCCTGCAGAGGCAGGAGGCTCATTAGCACCATCCAAGTGTGAGCGAAAACTGCGGGAGGAAAGCGAGCGCTTCCGAGCGAGGAGCCCTGGGAGAAAGCGAGTGGGAATCGGGTTGAGCTGCGAGCGAGTACTTGGGCGGTGCTTGAGGGATGTAGGAGTCCTGCATACCTGCTGCGTTCGCTTTGATTTTAAACAGTGAGGGTCCTATTTGGCATACTGACTGAGGACTGGGTACCAGAGAGGGAGAGACTGATGGCTTCCCCCGCCATAGAGGTTTCTGTGTGATCAAGGTTGAATAGCGTAAAAGTTGGCTTAAAATGGACAGAGCCGTGTGCTCAAGGAGCCTTTGTGGAAGAAAGAAGCCCCTTGCCTCGCCTGGGAGATGGGTGAGGGGCTGTGTGTCTCATCAGGCTGTGGTTTTGCCACATAAAACATGAGCTCCTAGTCTACAGCTAAGGAATCCAGCACTGTGATAATGTGAATAATAAATAATAAGCAGATTTATATCTTAGATCAACGCCACAGGGCACGGAGTGAGGAGAGGTGCGGATTCAGCGAGACAGACTGGCTCTTTACGTGTCTCGCACCTCTGTGGCAGAGTTATTTTTACTGATTTGTTCCTGTTCATTAATGTCTGAGAGGCAGGCTACATTGTACATCCCAAGGGGCCTTAAGCTTTGTTTTGATTCATTATATATCCACATACATATTATATAGGCATAGATCTCTGTGCTGAGCATCTGGATGGGAAAATCGGTTGGTAGTTATGGAAAAGAGCCATGCTGCTCAAGTAGCAAATCAGCCTAAAGCTCTATTTTTTCATTTGCTTGTTTAATGCAAGTTAAAAGCTCACCAGCACAGGCAGGGCTGTGGTACGGCTGGGCTGCTTTGTAGGTCTGGAAGGTGACCGGGTTCGAAGTTAGGTGCTAATTCAGCGGGAAGGGGAAAATGTGCTTTAAGGAGAGGAGCCAGGGACAGAGGGGCTGGTCACTCTAAAGGTCATCTATAAATGTGTATCTCTGTATCCATATCTTGCAGGCACAGCGCTGTGCAATCGCAGGGGGAGTGGCAGAGGGCAGGCACGGATATGTGCACGTACAGGGTTTTGCTTCACAGGTCTGGTTTTTGACTTTTGTTCCTGAGTGTTGAAGATTCTTCCCGAGCCAAGGATCAGGATCTGAGAGCCATGTAACCTGCTTTATATCTAAATACTGCTACTGCCCCTGGGCAGCACTTTGTGTATTTAGCCGCTGAGCCATTTTTAATACAGATCTCTCTGTTTCATTCCGTGCAAGCTAGTCATAGAAAGAGCTACTCTGTCATTTCTTTCATTATTTTTTC
>NW_010203829.1:0-693 GCF_000695765.1 Mesitornis unicolor | reverse complement strand
AGATTGTGACACCCCTCCATGAAGTGACCTGAAAGAAAAGTTCCGGCAGGGGGATTGTACTAGATGATCTTTTGAGGTCCCTTCCAATCTCTAACGTTCTGTGATTCTGTGATTCTGTGAAAGAAAACTTGTTTTAAATGGGGCCCCGAACAACAACAACAGGCCTTTGAGCAAATAAAATGAAAGACAGTCCATGCAGTAGCCTTGGGACCTGTCCGAACAGGACAAGAGAACAAGAGTCTGGTCTATACTGCAGCAGGTGATTGTGGTTCTACTTGTAGCCTCTGGCAAAAAGCATCGGGAGAGACTCAAGGCTGCCCCTTAGGATTTCGGAGTCGGGGATATAAGGGCTCTGAGGCCAACTACACTCCAACTGAAAAGAAAATACTGGCTGCCTATGAGGGAGTTTGAGCTGCTTCAGAAGTGATTGGCACTGAGGCTCAGCTCCTCCTGGCACCCCGACTGTCAGTCCTGGGCTGGATGGTTAAAGGAAGAGGTGCATCTACACACCATGCCACCGATGCCACCTGGAGTAAATGGGCTGCCCTAATAACCCAGCGAGCTCGAAGAGGGAGCTCAAATCGGCCAGGCATATTTGAAGTGATCACAAATTCGCCAGAGGGTACAGATCTTAGAATGCCACCAGATGAGTTGGTGAGCCAGGCTGAGGAACGCCCCCCATATAATGACCTC
>NW_010203828.1:0-31409 GCF_000695765.1 Mesitornis unicolor | reverse complement strand
AATCCCTAACGTTCTGTGATTCTGTGTTAAGGCTGAAATTCAGTTCAAAACAAGTATTGTGGAATGAGGTGCTGTCTTAATACGGAATTTCACTATTATTTTTCTTTAAATGCCTAGTAACTATCCAAGTGAAATGAAAACATGCACTTTTCTTCTACCGTGACCATTCCTGAACTAAATTATAGATGATTCCGATTTAATTCACATTGTATAATAATAGAATTCAACAATTGAAAATGTGTTGACAGACAAATAGAAAGTGTGCTAACCCCAGCATATTTCAGTTTGTAGCTGAAATCTTAGAATCACAGAATGGTTTGGGTTGGAAGAGACCTTATAGAGTACCATCCGCCCTGCCAAGGCCAGGGGCACCTCCCACTAGACCAGGTTGCTCAAAGCCCTGTCCAACCTGGGCTTGAACACTTGCCAGGGGAGGGTGCATCCACAACTTCCCTGGGCAACCTGTGCCAGTGTCTCATCACCCTCACAGTAAAGAACTTCTTCCTAATATCCAGTCTAAATCTAACTCTTTACATTTAAAGCCATTACCCCTTGTCTCATCACTACCTGCCCTTGTAAAAACTCCCTGCCCAGCTTTCTTGTAGGCCACCTTCATGTACTGAAAGGTCACCCTAGAGCCTTCTCCAGGCTTACTATATTATATAGATTTTACTGAAATGCTTAGAAAAGATGTTTTTAGTCTTTTTTTTATTTTCTCCCTCAACTGGTCAATGTCAAGTAGTTTGCTCATAAGGCTACTCCAATAGGTACACGTGCTCTCTCGCTCTCATTCTCCAACCACTCCTCTCCATTGCACATTTCTAGAAATATCATAACATAAAAACGTCATGTCCTTTCTTTTGAAAATTAAGTATTTAAGAACAATGACTTTTCAATGTTTTACAAATCAGTCAGGTCAGCTGTTATGTGTCAGAAGCTGCCATCTTTTAACTTCATTTATAACCTTTACTCTGAAAGGAAGAATCCAAGCACATAATGAAATCTAAGTGATCTCATAGGCAATACAGGCTGTCTTCTTGTTAGAGAAATAATGTAGAAGATGTGCATGACTGATGAGAACAGGAATTTTTCTAATACTGCTTCACAGAACTTAATTGCACAGTAAGAAATACTAAATTGATGCATGGTGTTTCATCCTGCTCTGGCAGAGGGGTTGGACTGGATGATCTTTCGAGGTCCCTTCCAACTCCTAATATTCTGTGATTCTACAGGAGATAGACCTAAGACTTCTGTTTTTCTAGGATGCTGGAATTCAATTGGCTCAAGCTTCTCATGCCTGCTGTTTGAATGATTACCACAGCTTTGTACTCTTTCTGGAAATGTAATAGCTATAAGCTTTTAAGAAAAGGGGAAATTCATTAATAGGACATTGTACAGGTCATATTTCTTAAAATAATTTTATGCTAAATTGAAGTATTCCTATTTATGTTATATAAGAGAATAACAAACATAAGCAAGCAATATAATTTTGGAAATTCTGTATTTTTATGACTTCATTAACCCACCTATCTGTCCAGCAAAAGTAGAGTAAAGTTTTGGCATGGGTGCTCCAAATACCATTCCTCTGAGTTTGTCCATTGGAGGAGCTTTATTCTGAAGGCCTCCAAACTTTCCATTGCTGCGAATCCTGTCTCCTTCTCTAGTCAGCAAAGTAGGGCAATGTGTAATTTTTACAACCTACACAGGTATAAAAAGTGACACTAAATTAGTAACTCCAAGGGAAAAAAATAAAGTTTTCAGCAATGCTAATGCAAAGCTTTGTACTTTTCAATTGTGATGCAGCCTGTTGTCTAATAAGAATGTATTTTATGAAATTACATTTAATGACTCTTGCTTTCAAGTAATAGAATACATACATTAAAATTAAACAGTACAGCTGATAATTATGAAGATTAGATTTTTGGGGTTTTTTGTGTGTGTCCTCAGATTTCAACAGAGCTCTGGAGGCAGAATTTAGATCTATACTGGGAAAAAATTAATTATCAGCACATACCATGAACTAATGGCAATAAACATCAGCACTGACAAAAAAAATGTGAGCACTTATTCAATTATTTGATAAAGATTTTTTTTAATGCATGAGATTTAAAGTATCTAAATTCCAAGGGTCTTATTTCTTCTAACATATTCACTAAAACTTCCATATAGTTCATTAATTTACCTGTGGTGGGTGCCTGAAACACATGGGGCAAGAGACTAACCAAGTGAAGTGACCCAGAACTCATTCTGATAAACGACTACATATATCAACTCCTTTTCTTGAACAGACTCAGATTTTCAGTCTCCTGTCACTGTTTAACAACTAAGATCTTGCTCTCCTGTCTCTTCTGTTTGATTTTGCAGTAAAAATATGTATTTCTTGATGAAGTTGAAAAACAGTAGCTATTTGTTCACTTGATGGACACTGAGATAGTTATAACACATGCTGAATATTAAAGCATTAACGTCAATCATGTGGGTTTTACTATGACTATATCCATATTCCTGAGACTCTTTGGAAACGTTCAAGACAGTCCTTGCTCCCAGGTTACCAGCCAGTGGTAGCCAATAAAGAGGGATGGGAATCACAGAGTAGAAGAGCTGGTCAGGCCCAGAGCACAGAGCAGGAAATCTGTGTTGCACTGACTGAAAATATGAAACAGACAACCAATTTTAATGCCACCAGAGGTTCCTTGTTAACTTGTTGTTAAGTAAAAACCCTGCAGCAGAATTTCTTATACCCTTGGAGAGGGAAAGAATAAGAATATCCAGCCTCAAGAGCTTAATGTTTAATCAGTACAGTTCTACATTCTTATGCTGAATTCAATTCTAACAACCTCATGCCCAGTGTCAGGACTTCCTCAGAGTCTCCTGTCTGCTAAAATGTGTCCCATTAAACCTAAATAAAATGGGTCACAGAAAGGTCTAGTACATTTCACATCAAGATCTTACTCCTTTTAGAGGATCTGAAATTTCATCATGTGCCTCAGATTTCAGTGTTTTGTTATACGTACAGGGACCAGGGAAGTGCTGAAGGATTTGCATTTAATGCTGAAAAAACTAAAAATGTTTCTCTTTAAAAATATGGTCCCATGCTTCATGGCAATATTCACATAATGGAATTTGTTGAATGGAGGTAATTTTGTCAGTATCAATAATAAAGATTTCATTCACTCATAAGTGCATTGAAACTTAGAGACAGTAAGCACACTTACAGCTAATGCAGCATTACACTTAGCAGCTATTCTTAGTTTGCAATGTATTAAGTATGTAGCAAGGAAATACATTTATTTTTTTAAAATATCAATAATAATTGAAACATACCTCTTTTCTGTAATGGTTGGCAGCATCCAAGTTATTTATAATGATAGTGTCACCCAAGATCATCCCAAACACTGAAAAATGCAATTTTTTGAACCATGAAATCTCTCCACAGCAAAGTAACTTGAGCTTTGAAAAATCAATTCTGACACATAATTATTACAGCTTTTCAGATAAGCACAAGGGAAACAGCAAGTGCATTATCTTTTTTCTGAGACTGAGATAAATATGCAATCTTCTGGATTCATCAAAGTATTAATAAAAGAAACCCAGTATGTTTAATTGCCTTATGGCATAATTAGTTATTTTCCACCAAAGCACTCTCTTGATAGCTTACAGTTACATTTATGAAGACACACATAATAAAGTTCCAAGTTTTAGGAAATTACATAAATGATTATTTTTTTAGGTCTTCCTTGAACAGTGTTCTTAGTTTCTTAGCATGTTTCTTAATATTCAACAGGTTATCAAAGAAAAAACCAACACATTCCCAGGCTGATGATGCAACTGATTTTGAGACCTTTCTTCTGCTAGTAAAAGATTGTTCTATATAAAATCTGACTTGATGTACCTTCACATGAGGTATGTTAAGTGATATTTTTTCTAAACTCTCACATAAAAGTAATAGCCTATCTGCTAATGAGGGACACAAAGAAGAATTTATAGTTAAAGTCTCTGACAATATCTAACTTTCTGAAATAAACTGGACTAAAAATTATTTTTTATTAAAAGCAGAGAGGATTATTTCAATACTGGGAAGTTCTGAAGTAAAACAAAAAAACTTAAGTAATTACAGATTCCAACTCTCAATATAAGGAGTAACTACTTAATTTAAAAAAAGGAGTATAGGAAAATGTAGGTACTACTATGTTGCTAGAAAGAGCAAGAGGATGATGGTTCCCCAAACTGAAATCTACATAAAAATTGAAAGCTTATTCTTACTGTAACTAGAAAAATAGCCTAACAAAAGAAGTAACTTCTGCAATATGAAAATATAAAATTAGTATCATAATTGTCAGCTTCTGCTTACATGAGCTTGGGATTATGATA
The DNA here is from genome assembly GCF_000695765.1 of Mesitornis unicolor. Taxonomy (NCBI): domain Eukaryota; kingdom Metazoa; phylum Chordata; class Aves; order Mesitornithiformes; family Mesitornithidae; genus Mesitornis; species Mesitornis unicolor. The sequence goes on along the minus strand of NW_010203828.1, from coordinate 27,038 downwards.
ATGCTGCAGTAATTTAAAAGAGAAAAAAATATTCTAGTATGTATAGTAGAGAAAATAAAAACAAGACAAGCTGAAGACCGTGGTCATTGCTGAAATTTTCACAACTGTTGTTTGCAAGTACTTAATCCTAATGTCATCTTCTTTTTACCAGCAGACCTCACGAGGATTGCACACTGGTATTTGCAAATGCCTCAATGAGGCTTAGCGAATGGGCTATGATCTGTGATGTTTCTGTAATTTCATTTATTAAAAAGAAAGAAGTTACGAATAATTTCTTTAATAAAAGTTACCTGTTTGACAATGCTCTGCATTATCTGGAAATATTAACAGATCTCTGGCATATACAGGATTTCCAATGGGTCTGAAGAAGATTTTTCCATTTTTTATATGAGGTAAAGGCCTAGTTAAGAAATAGGAGAGTGAGGGAGAAGAAAAGAATAGAAAAAGAAGTTATTTATCCCTATTTCTGTATTGTTTCTGACAATCTAGTCGGAAATCTCAAAGTGAATTGAATGCATCTTAACACTTCCACATAAGGTGCTAAATGGTCCCAACATTATCTGAAATGCCAGTTATATTAAAGATGTTTTGGTGAAACACTTGTAATGAGACATATCCAACAAATTCAATGACTAATTTTATGGTTAAGTTTTAACACACTATAAAACCTGCAATTTTGGACCTTATAAATACATCTACACATCAGATCTTTCATAAAAGGCATTCTTTATAACATTAGCAGTCATCTTCAAAAAGAAATTATTTTAAAGCACAGAATTATTATATTTTCCTTGATCTCCCAGGAAACTAAAACAGCAGAATGAATTTCTGGTAATTCTGTGAATTTAGAGAATATACTGCAGAACTGGATTCTTAAAACAGTTAGAATTTGATTTGAAGCACTAGAATTACTAAAACGAAGTTCCTGCTCTATAAAATATGTAGAAATTAAGAAAAAAAAGTAGAATGTCTTCTCTTTTAAAGAGGAAAACCCTATTAACTAAAGAACAACACAGTTAAAGAAATAAAATTAAAATTTCAGCTAACATTTCAAGTGACATTACTGTTGCTATAATTATCAAGCCAGAAATTTTATACTTTGAATCTTTAACAGAAGCTGAGTTTAAAAAAGAAATTAGACAAAAAGAAGGTGAAGAAGTATGTAATAGAAATGCAGATGTTTAATTGTTTATTCTCTACCTGCTCCAATCAGGGAGTGTCTTCTTGCAAATAGAATCAAGGGGTAACACTTGTTGTCGACCTTGAGTTTCATCAAAAATCGAACGAGCAGCTTCAGTAGTCAATGTGACTACACAGTCCATGTCACTTGCCAAATGCCAAGAGATTACTTTTGCTGCTTCATTATCCTCTATTTGTGCTAAATGTGCAATCTGTACCACAGAAGTTAGAACAGTCAAAGTTGAAGCTAAGACCACCTCCCATTTTCATACTAAACACAATCATCTTGCAACAACAATCAGACATTTAATTCCCCTGTTGATGGCTCTGTTAAAAGAGCGGGTTATCTGATAGGTTGAGAAAGATATCTTCTTTTTAATACTCCTCAAAAATTACTTGCATATTTGGTTGGCTCATTTTTCATCACTACCTCTTCCTGGAACCAATAAAACTTACCTGAAGGCTCTCTAAAAGAAAACTCACCTTGCCCAAAATATCTTGGTTGCCTTTTGGATAGTTTGGGAGTGTACAAGTTCGCCTTGGCTGCTTCACTACTCCTTCTTGTTCCAACATCTTTTGTTTTATAAGAGAATCCACATACTGAAGCTGAGAATTAAAATTCAAAGTTAGCAAGTATATGTCATTGGGCGGAGCTGCAGAAGTAGTTACTTTACCTGTTGTCAAATTCCCAACAAAAAACATTCAATAATCTGAAACACACTCTTTATCTATAGGACACCGCTGCATATTATCTCAGAGGAGAGTAAAAGGAGGCACACTGCAATTGTTACTATGAACTTTTTTACTACTAATATTTTTTACAGACTTTCAGGGAGCTTTTTGCAAAGAGCTACCAAAGCTTGATTAAAGCCAAAATTGCAGGAAGTTTAAATGGAAAAAAATGTACAAAAATAAACCATTTTAGAAGGGGACTATGTCCAGGCCTGAAAAATTTAAGCAGCAGGGGAAACTTGAGTATCATGATTGCAGAACATGTATAGTCTAATTTTACTCATTTGTGAATAATGACTGCAACACTCGTTTTTACTTAAACTAAAGGTAACTGATAATGTACATATTTTTTCCCCAAATGTTAGTAGTTTGAAAATTTGCTTTAAAACGTTTATTTAAAATACAATTGGATCTTTATGGAAAATTAGCAATGGGGTACACTGGCCTAAATGAACCTACTTTTACAACAGCTTTGGCAGTAACATATGAAATTCATTAATTCTCTGAAAATAAGTGCTTTCCATTGGTCCACTTATGCTAGAAAAAAAAATCCAGTGTACACTGATCAGCCTGCAAAAAGCCATTATTAAAACTAGCAGTACCAGTAACACAACTGGTAACCTTAGCAGAAAGGCAAAAACAAGATCAGGATATAAAAGAGAAGCTTTTCTTTAAAGTAGTTTCTTTAAGAGAGTCACACTAGGAGAACAGTATAAAAATTTTAAGTTTGGCATTGATCTACAAATTTTCCTCATGTTCTAAATTTTCAGGGTTTTGGTAACAGGTGGTTGTGTATATTCCAGTGTGATTCAATAATGTTATATAATGATATGAATTTTATATTAAGATAAGACCTATTTTTAAGATGTTATGGAGTTTAATTAGAAATAAGCCATACTGTGTTTGTCTGTGGTAATTCTATTTGGTGTTTTTTCAGTTCATTCTTCAGGTGAATTTCTCTTGTTTCAGCTTCTTTAACCTGACCTGAAACCAACAAAATCAAGACAGTAAGGAAATATTAGAATGCAACAGAACATTTTTTACAGAATTTCTTACATTTTTTCAGAATTATGCCACCCACAGCTGATGGTATCTACTTCTCAATTTCAGCAGAGCATATTGGGATTTGTCCACAAAGATCTGGTGATCTGTCCAGTTTTTAAGCAATTTCAGCAGCTGCCATCTCCATCAGCTTCAGGAAGCAATGGGGCTTGTCCTTAGATCAGTCTGAGAATGTAAGCTCTTTTTACTTTTCATCCTCAATTATCTGTCCAATTGGTTCTCCAACAGGCAAAATGGCAAGAAGGAAAAGAAAAGTGGTAGCTGCCATTACCCTCTTCTGTCTCTTATATGGGACACCACTTTCTGGACACTATTTCCTCAACTCTTCTATCTGAACTAAAGCAATTTTGAAAACAAATGAGTAAACAGGTGAGTTGCTTCCCACTCTCTATTCAAAAAGGTTTATATTTGGAAATGTAATTTAAGCATGAAGTATAATGTTTTGCTCTAACTTTCTCTCTAGAGATGTACAAAAATCTGCAAACATGAAGCAAAACTTTTTGCCTTTCCCATTGGAATTCAGGAATTTGCATCCATAGTGGAGACATGCAGTAAGCAAGTAACAGAAACATAGCTCTATACTAAAATTACAAGAAAGAGCAGCATCTTCAAATTCCAGCATGTTTTATTTACACTTAGTGATTACTTAAATTAAAAATTCAAAATGCATCTACTAAAAGAAATGTTCTGATCCACAGACAGGATGATTCAGACAAAAAATAATGCAAAGAAAAGGTTTCCTTCATCTCTCCCATTCCCACTGTCCTCACACTGCTCTGCTGTTCAACAGACTTTATAAAGGATTACATTTGCTGAAGAACATAAGCAATGAAGAGTTACACAATACTTCTGAATAATGTACGCAGGGCCAAATGCAGGGAGGAAAAGTAACATTTTGAAAATGTAAGGCTAGCTTTTTGAAAGAGGATTATAGCTCATTCCCTAAAATAGTTTTTAGACAACTGTCAGATTTCCAGATGGATGAGCATTCATATATCCATTGCAAAGATGGGAGTACAAGGCAGTCATGGAAAAAAAGAATCAGACCACCAGCTTCAATGTTTTATTTTTGCTTTGACAGTTCTGACATAAGACATTCTACCTCAAACCAAGGTCCTTTACAGGTAGGTCCATCCAAATAGCTAGACGCTTCCTGTTAACACAAAGATATACGCCCTTCTGCTCCCCTCTAATTACTGTATCTCATTATTTCAATACTGCTTTTTCTCTCCCTCTCTATATTCTGAAAATTATTAAAGGAAAAAAAAGTTTAATTCCCAGTAAATTTATTTACTTGATTGAACTTACATTTTATTTCAGTTACAAGCTGATTTTTAACATCAAGCCAATTTCTGTAAACACCTATGGACTGAGACAATTCGTCTCTCTCCCTTGTAAGTGTTGCCATCTGTTGCTGCTTCTTGAAATCTACAGAAATAAATATACATATAGTTAGAAGAAAATACAGTAACATACTTATTTGGTTTAAACATCAGCAAAAATCCATTAAGCTATTACACAGTTCTGAAGTATTATGGACCCAAAAATAGTCAGTTCTAAGAAAAAGCAAGCATTTTAGTGTAATTGAAACATACCGTTGTAAAACATAAATGACAGACGGTATGGTTCCAAAGGTTTTTTCAAAGCTGGCAGATCTGGCTCAAATACAAGAATATATTCAGTGCTATCTCTTCCAGGACTATTTTCAGCCAGCACTAGATTCTAATAAAACAGACAAACAAAGGTGCATAAGTTTACATTTACGCTTGAGGCAACACACAAAACAAACCAAACATTCTTCAAATACTAAATCTTAGAAAATTACCAAACACGTGATGTTTATACAATATCACTACATAAAAAGAAGTATAACAGAAAGATTTAGATACTTAGATTATTTAAGAATTAAGATTGCCATTTTACCTGTTTAAAGTCTTATTATTTTGGACTATATATTTTATTTAAGAGACATATGCTCAGAAAAAATATTATCTGCACTGTCCCATAAGCAAGATTTCCTCGGATGTACTTCATTCAGCATGTGAACAAATGCAAACGGAACATTAAAAAGAAAGACCCAGTGCATAAGCAGAGAAAAAGGAAAACAAACTATTCCCAGTGCTGAGTTAAAGTTACTGCTGTTACCATGGAAGTAGACAGCAGGTCCCAAATGAGTGAACAATGTATATCCAACCACTAACACAAACATCTCATTTCTTATCAATTCCTTATTGAAATGACAAACTAAATCCTTCGCCTTTCTTTACAAACACAGGAAATATTACAAAACTATAAAGAATGGTAAACAGAAATAAAATTAGTATAGGTAATATCTAAATGTGCTGTTACTTTGAGAAAGGTATCATGCATAAAATGAATAATGCTTATAATAAAACTCATACTGTTTCCACCTTTAACATGTAGAAATTGCTACTCAACTGGCCAAATCAAGAGAGAGGTAGTTGCAGCCTAAAAGAAGAGATAGATATATAACCTTCAAAGATAGTCTTCATGGCTTTCAAAAATATTGCAGCTACATATTTAATCAGGAGAAGTCTGTAGTGGAAATATCTTGTCCTTAGAAAATTTACACGAATAAAAATCTAAACATTTTCCTTCATTAAACAAATTTAATATTCCTGAACAGCAGTGTAAAGGTAAACAAGTCAGATTATCAGCTTCATTACATTGATGCCAATTGCACATGATTGTATTCATAAACAAGATAGAACAATTTGAAGGTATTAAAAAAAAAACCACTACTGTGTCCCCTCCCTATTACTACTGATATGAAAAAGTACATTGCATCAAAACAAACAAATCCTTTCCACATGAGTTCTGTGAGTTGTCTAATGTCACACAACTCAGTATCAACTTGACAACTGAAAGCTGCCCACAGAGGGGAAGAGACATGGGATTCACTGAAATGGAATTATGCCCCATAGAAGACTGGGGAACATAAGTTACTGTCAAAAGCAGTAGGCGCTCATCAGAGTAATGGGAAAGCAAAAGAACCAAACCCCATCCCCTCAACAAGCCAGGAATATCTCAGTAGAAAGAAAAAGCATCTGCTTACAGGAAAAAAAAAATCCAAACCATGCCAAACAAAAATGCCCCCAACAAGCCCCCCCATTACATAGGTTGTTAGCTTAGTCACTGAAGCAAGACTGGAGTATTTAGGTCACAAAGGCTCAACAGCAGGTTACTAGTATATGGGGATACAAAATTTGATTTTTCTGCATCAGTGAGGAGTCTGAGAAATTATCCAGTAATGTTATCTGAACTGCCAGATAAGTCTATGGGGTTACTATTCCCCTCAACAGTACGAAGTATTAAATATCTACTGAAATTTCTACCACAGGCATAAATGCAAGATTTTTGGAAAAGAAGTGGTATTTTATTAGACCATAGCTGACCCCTCACCTCCACTTTCGCACTTCTTCCCACCCCACCTGCCCAAGAAAAATGTGTTCACAAACCAATTAATTTATTACTTCTGAAACATGGTTGGGGAACTAGAGAAACTTCGAGTGCACCATAAATCAATTAGTATACTGATGTTACCTAATATCTCTATTCAGTCCATGCATTTTATTTTTCTAGCTTGATTTTCATATATATTTTGTCACTTTTCCTTATGGATTAGAGTTGACTGGACTTTGAAAGATTGTTCAGTGAAAAGTGTCTGTGGATGTTTCTGCCCTTGACTATTATCAACATAGAATTAGTTATGCTGTGTCATTAAGTTTCATCTATATAGCTCCATAAAAGCAGCTGATATACTGAATAAAATATATTATGAAGCAGCGTGTATGTAGGATCTGTAGATTTTAGTGATACTATTAGGGCTATATTGTGGCGATTTCCAAGATGTACTGGGAGATTTTGTATTTATTGCAAAGGCAGTGTCTGCCTCCACCTGACACACACTGATGCTAGTCTGCTGGGAAGTGGCTTCCAATGAATGAGCTAGAAAAAGTGACTGAGAAAATGTCATTAAAAGTTGGATCCTCCTTCAGCACATCTTCTAACATTTTAAGGATTTCCATAGATTTCAGGCTAGTGAAATATGTGACAACCAGAGGAACCAAATGAAGTAGGGGTACACTTTTGCTCTGAAATTCTTATATGATATTATAGCAACTTAAAAAAAATAATCTATATATACCTATTTCACCATGTTAACAGTCCTACTGACTGAAGTTCTCTGCAGGCTTTCAAGAGAGATATGGTGACCATTCCACTCAGAATAAATGTGAGGCTCTACACTCAGCTAGGGTTTTTTTGTTGTGTTCTAAACAGTTTCTGGTTTTGTGCATGTGCACGTTTTAGCTTGTGTCTTTTACATTATACTTTGCAGCTGTTGCAAATGGAACTCACACATTTTAGAATTCAATCTGTATTTGCTGGAGAAAAAGTGACTACAATGACGTGACTATAACATGCAGTACTTTCAGACATGTCCATGATGCTACAGCCAGAGATTCAAACTGAAATAAGGCATGCATTTTTAACAGTCAAGAGCACTAATGACTGAAATAAAGTGTAAAGACAAGTGGTAGTTTTATCTTTAATTATTCAAATGAGGATAGGATGCCTTTCTGCAAAGTATATATAAGCCCAGTTAGCCTGACAAAGTGTAAAGAGAAGCTGGTATAATTTAGTTACATACATCTATGAACAGGTCAGCCTAAATGATCTTAAGATATTACAGCCAGGTAATATTATAAATAAAAATGTAAAATCCCGCTAATATTAATGGCCTAACTACAGGTTGATGAAGTATTATTTACATGTGAAATTCAAACGAGGAAAAGACCTATCCTGGATCTCCTGTGTGTCCCAGTCCCTGAGTTTTTGATGTAAACTTCCTTTGCTTGGCAAGGATAACCAGCTTAAAGAATCTGTTTCTTTCAGGTTTTCCTCTACTCTATCCTGGTGAGACTGCATTTGGAATATTGTGTTCAATTCTGGGCCCCTCAGTTCAAGAAGGACAGGGAATTGCTTGAAAGAGTCCAGCGCAGAGCCACAAAGATGACTGAGGGAGTGGAGCATCTCCCTTATGAGGAGCAGCTGAGGGAGCTGGGTCTCTTTAGCTTGGAGAAGAGAAGACTGAGGGGTGACCTCATTCATGTTTATAGATTTGTAAAGGGCGAGTGTCAGGAGGAAGGAGCCAGGCTCTTCTCAGTGACAGTCAATGACAGGACAAGGGGCAATGGGAACAAGCTGCAGCATAGGAGGTTCTATGTGAACATGAGGAAAAACTTTTTTACTGTAAGGGTTACAGAGCACTGGAACAGGCTGCCCAGAGAGGCTGTGGAGTCTCCTTCTCTGGAGACATTCAAAACCTGCCTGGATGTGTTCCTGTGTGACCCAGTCTAGGTGATCCTGCTCTGGCAGGGGGGGTTGGACTGGATGATCTTTTGAGGTCCCTTCCAACTCCTAATATTCTGTGATTCTGAAAATCAGCAACCAAATAGAGAAGAAATAATTTATCTACTTGTCTGTAAGGGAAGGCATAATATATGCTAACCCCCCACAAACCACAAGAAGATGTAAGATCGACTTTGAAACTGTAGGAAAATAGGCCTCATTAGAGCCATTGCTCATGGAGCCAACTGTATTTCAGTCACACTTACAATTTCAGCTGATCCTTTGTCAAATGGAAACTCAACTGTACTGACTTTCCCCTGAAACTGCGGGATCTCTATATCATCTTCATTGGGGCTCTTAATCTTTGCTATTATTTTGCCAACTAGATCAATTCCAGTGTGGTTGTTGTATTCATCCTGTAAGTAAAAAAGACAGAAGGGTTAGTTTGGAACATGAACTGCAAAAAGTAATCCATTTATATACTGCATTGGGTTTGTGTGGTGAGGTGCGGGCAGTGGGGCAGCTGCAAGGTGGCCTTGTGAGGAGAGGTTGGGCCTCATGCTGAACACAGTCAGTTCCAACCAGCTCCAACTGACCCACCACAGGGCACAGCTGAGGCCCTCAGCCAAACTGGTGGTTCCTCTGGGAAAACACATCTTAAAAAGGGCAAAAATACAGTCAGAAGAGAAGGGGAAAAAAGAGCAACAGCAGAGGGAACAACAAGGTGAGAGACAAAGGAAGGGGGGAGGTGCTCCAGGCACTACAGCAGAGATATCCCTGCAGCCCGTGGGGAGACCCCATGGTGGACCAGGTGTTTCCCTGCAGCCTTGGAGGACCATGGTGGAGCAGATATCCACACTGCAGCCTGTGGAGAGGGCTCACGCTGGAGTAGTTCATGAAGGACTGCGACCAATGGAGGGACCTACACTAGAGCAGGGAAACTGTGAGGAGGAAGGAGCAGCAGAGAGGAGCTGTTATGGACTGATCAACCCCCAATCCCCATCCTCCTGTGACACCTGGGGAAGGGTAGAGGAGTCTGTAGCAAAGATGAGCCTGGAAAAGTGTGGGGTGGAAGGCGATGTTTTAATTCTTTTGTCTTTGTTTCTCACCACTCAAATCTATGTTAATTTGTCATAAATGAATTTTCCACAAGTTGAATCTGTTTTGCCCATGGTGGTAACTGGTAAGTGATGTCTCTGTATGCCTGGGAACATTTAAAGTTCAGGAAACCTTAGTTTTTGTACTAAAAGATTTCTAAGAGGAACTATTTCCTGGACGAAAAACCATGGAGACACATGTCTGCTGTATATATGTTTTCCCTCTAGAATCTATTCTTGAAACTTTTTTTCCTGTGGTAGCAAGAAATGGGTTTCAATTGAAATGCCTGACAGCAAGGATTGCACATTTTACTTTTGGTCATCTGTATGTTAATAAAAGAAGATATACCTGTCATATACTGGAAATCATCAATTTACATCTATTTTGTGAAGTTAATCTGCAAAAAGTTAGCAGCAATGCCTTACTGGAAAATTCAATGTCTATTTAGGAGTCTTATATATCTACCTAATTATTATCTAAATTAAGGTATAAATAAATACAACTAAATTGAAGCATAGTTACCATTAAATGGAGGCATAAATCCTTGACCAGTGTTCGGCTAGTAAGAGTTCGAACATTGGAAACTGCTGGAGTAGCTGGTAAAGAATCAGGTAACAAGCGTACAGGTTCATTTGGTACAACTTCAATTATAATCTAGCAGAAAAAGGAGGAAGAATAAATAAAACAAAATAAAATAAAGACTGGTATAATTCACTGCAATTCACCTGCACACATGGGTTGCTCAAAAAATACTGAAACAAATGCATGTGAAATTTACAGACAACTTTGAAATAAATTAGCATGACCATAAAACAGTTCTACTACATTGCAAATTATGCAGCTCTCTTATTCCACAAAATTTCTGATAGTTAAAAAAGCTAATGTAAACATATTTTGATAATCAACAGTTTGAAATCAGTAACTATCAAAAATAAAAATACAATTTTTTGCAAATGTTGCAAGTGAATGTTTTGCATTCTGAATCTACAAAGTACCATAATATTTCTCCCAGGATTCTGTCTTAAATGTTCTTGGCTACATGTAACTAATTATAGATTCAAACCTGGTCACTGATGAGCATATTTGTCTTATCCATTGCAAAGGTAAACTGGATACTGTAAGTGCCCACTCTCTCTGGAACTACTTTATCCCTAAATAAATAAAAAACAAAAACCAAGCAAAAGCAAGTCAATATTGAAGTGACAAGTATGCAAGCAATTCAAATTCTGAGTAGTCCTCCAAACTAGTTAGAAAGTCCTGTTAAGGCACGATATATTTTAGTACTCTCCATAATTGGCTTCATCAAGAATGCCACAAAAGTTTCTCAAGAACTAGAATAAGGCTTTTGGAAGCTTGGATGAGGAAAGTCTCCTCCAAGAGTTTGTCTCTACTAGCTGACAGGAAGTTTGTCATGGCCCTATTATTCAGAAATCTGCAAGTCTGCCTCATTTCACTTCTCACTCAATGAATTTTCATAAAGCTACTGAAACACAGCATAGAGATGTTTAGATTTGCAACAACAACAAATTATCTCCAAATTTAATAATTTAGTTTGAATCTTTGTATTGGGTTTTCTGTGAGGGGTTTTTGGTTGTGTCTTTTGTAACAGGGGAAGGGTTATGGAGATGGGCTATCTTTTACCTATTTGTAGCACTGTATCATACCAATTCTATAACAGATTGTTATTTTCAAAACCCAAAACTCTTGCTTCCATTTCAAACTATGTACTTTGTACAGTAAGTTCCATCAGTAATTATAAAATAAATGCTGTTATACCTGAAGTAGAAGAAGCCATCTTCCTTGTCATCCTTCCCTTTACTACAGCAAAATTTTGTAGTCTGAAAGAAAGATGCACAAAATTCAATGCAAATACTGAAAGTTAAAGAACCTTACTTGTAATATGTTATCAACTTTTAATGATTTGCAGTACTGATAGCATACAGTAATTCAATGCGATCACCTATAATCTAGACACTAATTTCATATTCTTAATTCTTCAAGGCTTTTCTTTGCAAAATTCAGAGTGGCAACTTTTAATAGTCTCTCTGCCATTAGTTAGCTTCTGCAGAGCAATAACATTTTTGTCCTTACTATAGTCTTTACATTTGAACAACCTAACAACTTGTAACAGGACATGTATTGATAAACAACTATTATTAATATATAATACTTGTTATTTAAAATCTAGAATAGGATACTGATCTAAGTTAAATGAAGGAAATTTTCTACTACAGATATGTTTGTCCCATGCCGGCATTTTGACAGCAATTTCGGAAATGCTTTGTGATGACTTACATCAGTTGATATCCTAGGTCCACTGCCCTGTGCTTCCCACATTTTCATAGAAATCCGTGCTGGATTAATGTTTTTAATAATGTTGTCATCTTCAGAAAGAACACTAACCATAAAATCTGTAGAATTAAAGACAGTAATTTTTCAAGATCATTCTTATTCAGAGTTAAGAAGACTGAACTCCATGAATTTGTGTGTCTCCCACAATTTATGAGGAAAAACACACAAAACCCGCAATCCAACCAGAATCCAAACAACGAAAAAATTAAAAACCAGATACAGAAACCCTCTCCCAGGCCCTGTAATTAGACCAGGTAACAATGCTTAGGAAAAAAACCCATCTACTTTATCTAATGACTGCTTTAAAAAAACGCTCAAATTTCAAGTCTGCCTCTTCCAGATTATCATTCTTATCAAAATAGCAAGGCTATAGCAAGTCAGGCTTCTTCTTGCTCTCAGGCAAGAATAATCAATAGCTAGTTAAGTAGCTGACTCCTTCCTTCAAGGACAGGAAATCCAGATATCTCTCTTCCTTCACATGTCCCTCTTCCTTCACAAGTGCTTTAGCCATTGAACTACTTGACAGAAAGGCACAGTAGTTACAAAGAGATTGTACCAACACCATTTCCCCCCCCCATAAGCCACACTGTAACAAAAAGGACTCTCCTCCTCTCTCAAAACCTGGTTGATTTATACTACACACTACTATTTGGCAGGAAGGTTGGAGCTAGATGATCTTTACAGGTCCTTTCCAACCCAAACCAATCTGTGATTCTATGATTCTATAGTATGCTTTCTTTAAGAAAAACTAAAATATGCTTACTCTAGGCAAAACTAAGTTTCAAGTCAAGTTCGTAACATTTTATGGAGTATTTTAAAGAACAAAAATATCTTTCCATAAAAATGTAGCCTCATCAAGCTACAACAGTAGAATTACTGTCTTTGAGTATGAACCTTCTTTGGTTAAGAAACAAGGCCCCACACCATAGACCTCATATTTGTGGGAAGTATTCTGTTTCTCAACTCTTAGTACCACAAATAAATAGTTTGTTCTAAATTTTAAATAGATGTTGCAGATATTTCATACAGGCTTGGGATACAACAAATGGATTTGTATGAAACAGATTTTCTGATTTTTGTCACCTTTGAGATATGCTTATCATCAATCCAGAAGTATTTACAAAGGAGTAGAGAGAATAGGTGAGGAAAATTCAGATGCTTGCTGTGAAACTGCAAGAACTGAAAACACTCCTCAGATGGACAATTTTCTTGGTTTTAAGTTCACCTAAAGGCAAGGAAAAGACTGAAGTATAGGAAGGATGGAGTTCTGAAACAGCTTACTTAAGGAGCCCTTGGCTAAGGAACTTGCCAAAAGGTCTCTAAGAAACCAAGTAGCCTCTATCAGCAGGATCACTCACATTTAAACAGCTGTCAGCTCCTTCAAACACATTTGTAAGGCCACATTAAATAGGGTTAGCGTTTCAGAGTTAGTTACTTAGCAATTTCATGACTAAATTAATTTATAATTCTAAAGTGAATACCACTCAGTATAGGAAATTTGTTAGTGTTTATTTCATCAAATAGGTCTAAAAGTCATCTACTGAAGATTCAAATGTGACTTTTATTTTTATTTTTTTCAAACCAAGGAAGGGATCAAATGAGGAAAAAAAGTAGTTTGGAAACTACCTTACTCTTCTTCACAGGTATGACTGACAAAACACAGCAGGTTTCCCAAGTCTCAAATGGTTTTCTTTATTTTTAATTTCACTGAATTGTTATTGAAGTCTTTTTTTGTCTTCCTTAATGTGATATTATATGTAAAGTGACAGAATCTACTTGCTTTATATTTAACTTATTTAGACAGGACTTCACGTTTCTGAGGAATATCTTTGTATCAGGTTTCATAGTGCAAATCTGGATACTGCAAATTAAAATATTCAGGAAGAAGGGCTAGCAAATTTACATACTTTACTGGCAAATTCAAGAACTGTATCTGCATGATGGTTATTGTAAAGACGACTTTCATTTCCTGAATTAATGGAATTAGTATGGATCTCTTATTCATGTCAAAGTTTCCTTATAGGGAAAAGCATCTTTTTGCAGAAGATGTTTCCTCCTGGTCATAACTTGCTCTTCTTTATCTGTTTTCCTTATTGTGAATACTACTATGTTACAAAACATGAGATGGCTTTTTTTCTTTAATGACTCAGCAGCCTTAGTTAGAAAGCAAAGATCATCCTTTTGTGAGAGAATACAGCAAGAGAGAAGAATATTTTGTACTGTTCCTGCCATAATTCTGATCACTTTTTGGTTCCTCTGGGTTCACAGTTGGCTTATAATTTCACAGTTGCCTCCTTTGTTACTATTGCACAGAAAGTGAGACAAAGGAAAACACGCATGAACTAGCTCAAATCATCTTTTGGGAAGATCAAAAACTGAAATACGGTATTTCACTAAGGTGAAGAGATTCTGTAGTTTCACCATTTACAGACAGATTAGAACAAATTAGTAAGAGGTCTTTTGAAATACTTTCCAAGGGTGATGTACATATCTTTTCTCTCCAAGTGTTACAGAGGCATCTCAGATATGGCTGTTACAAAGAACTGAGACAAAACAGAGAGAAAAAGTAAGAAACTACACCAAAAGAACCATCAAAATATTTTTTCATAGGTGTAAAAAGCTCAAGTGATTTGTTTCACAAAAGAAACGTTATACTTACCAGGGAAGGTACCTCCTGCTTGAAAGGAAGCATTTTTGTCATATTTAACATTCAAGCGGACAGGTTTCTCAGGATCGGGCAGGACATTTAATGTGATTACAGGACAATCTAACATATTCTTGCCATATGAGGCTTTAAGCTGTAAAGTGTGCTCTCCCCTGAAATATACAGAAATCATAAATATTGTTACAAAATATCTCTTTTGAAAAGACAATTTTTAACAGACTTCAAGTCTGAATCATTTACACGAAAAGCATGATAAAAAGGTATCTAGAAGTTATCAGTCATAAAAGGAAGAGAAAAATGGAAGTGTTAATGCAAAGTTAGACAAATAAAACCGTAAGTTTAAGATATTCTTACAATATTAGCTCATAAATTTTATTTTTGCTTTAATATTTCATTAGCTTTATCATTTTTCATTGCCTGTCTATAACACACTAGCGACAACAGCTTTAAGTAACAGAAGACAGTAAGGTAGAAAGCAAGCACAGGTAATAAAAACACTGTCTGAGAAGCATCCTGCTTTGACGGTTTCCAAAGACTGCACCCACGTACAACTCACATCTAGCAAAGTGTATTGCAAATATATAATGACTTCATTGCTATAGAATAGCTCATTTTCTTTACAGCATTAAAAACTTGAAATTTAAGCTTTTAAACAAAACTGGGAATATAGCATTTAACTGCACAGATGCTGTACTCCCCAGCCAGTTCTGAATATGCTATAAATAGTACGATATTACCAGTGAGAACACCCATTTCTAACCTTCAGTAACATATTAATAACTAATATTCGTCATCATTCTACCAAGATGTAGGCATTATAAATACACTAAGCACCATCAACAGCATTTGAAATAATTTTCTTCCAAACAAAAAATATTATGGGTCAAATCCTGCAGATACGAATGCAAAATATTAACTGCCATGAAATAATTCAGAAGTTTAAGAACAAGCACTTATTGCTAGCTTCTAAGCTACCTAAAGCCAACCTAGTCTTGCAAGAAAAGCTCAGGGACACAGGGAGTGGGTAGCAGAAGTGTGAACAGGATGAAGATAAAGAAATAATGAATTTGAAAAGTCAGACGGGACATATGAGTGTAAGGGGAGTGACTGATATGAAGAAGCAGGAGCCACAGGACACAGATCTGCAGGAAATGAGATTTCATTAGATCTATTGCAAATAATAAAAAACATATATATATATATTTAAAATTCATTTGGACACTTTACCTAATCCTTTAAAACAATGGCTAGCACCCAGAAGAAATGGTGTTTCAACACTCCTAAAATGCATACCATCTTTGAGAGCATAGCGTCTGGATCTGATCATCCAAAGGCTGTACATTTCAAATATTTTAAGTGGTTTATGACACCATCTGCACTAGGTACAGGTTGACAATTATAAGCTTTGTTTTACCATGACCAGAAAAAACAAGATTCAGCAACTTAGAGCAGCAGCTTCTCAGGAGACCAAAAGAAGCAGCTATTAAATTTTATTTAGTTAAGCACTTAATTTCTTAAAGCTCAGTATCTGGCTTTCCACCAGCATATAAATAACAAATGTTTGACCTTAGCTCTAGATTAGTTCTTGGTAGGTACTTTATGAAATGCGCAGCTTAAACACACCTAGCAAGCGACATCTCAGAATTAATTTTTTTTCCCCTACAGTTTTCACTACTTACCTAGGTCCATGAATACTAAAAACTCCCAGGTTAGCCCTACCATTTTCATCTGTTTTATGTTGCTGGCTTGAAGAAGCAATCTGTCAAAAAAAAATTTTTTTATTCTTTCAATGACACAGAAGTAGTATCAAGTCTTAGAATAAAATGTTTCTCTCATTTGCCTGCATACTGTCTTTCCATTTGAGCACTAGCTTCTTTGTATTGTTGCACTTTAAATTAAAGAAAGTTACACTATTAAGAATACAATATTAAGAGGTTTCAGAATTTTCTATGCCAGTTTTTTGAAGAAAATAATTCTATCTCAACTGGGATATTTTTGTCCATTAAAATGTTAAAATATTTTATTAATGTTATTTCTTTTATCACTATGTTGACAGGGTTGCAATCACGACAAAATTTATCTACGCAGTTGCAGATAAGCAGGCATTTCTTTATTGCAGTGCTGGGGAAACACAGAGGTAGCTCCTCTAATTGTGCTCCGAGGTCCGTACATTTTCACAGCTTATTTTTACATTTTTTAACAAAGTGATATTACAAGATTATATAAGTATGCATAAAATGTCTGCTTTTTAATTTGCCCTTTACTGTTGGTTTCTAACTACCATAATATTTCATACAAGACATCAATTTACTTCAAAAGCTTACCTCTATATTATTTTGACACGTAGAAAAAAAGAAAAGGCATGGCCTAATCGTTATCTTATCACAACTATTCTTCATGTTATTGTCTAATCCTTATCATAACTATTCTTCTTCTGGTATGTACCCATGCATGGTACGCACCTTCTCTAAGTACTTGTACACATATATCTTGTAGTTTTAGATTTGCAGTTTAAACAAATACCTACTTTAACTACTTTAATCAATAAAAATGTTCTCTTGACTGAAATAATAATGATAACTTATTGTCAGTGTTGTTTTAGGATAATAACACAAATGCCTTATGCATCTCCTATTGATCTAGCACATTAACTAGCTCTGACTCGAAGTCCTTTAAAGTCAATGGACATTCTACTATTGACTTAAAGGAACTCTCGCTGAATCCCATTGCCAGAAAATAACTCCCCTCTAACTCACTGGTGTTCAAGGTATGTTTTCTATGTGCACCCTGTCGTTGTGGCACTGAAAGTAAAATCTTATGATTTACATCATACTTGCCTTTACACATTAAATGGCAGAGAAACTATCACTTCACTTTCCTCATCAACCACAACCTTTTGAAACTACAGGCTCCAGTGTAGCAGGCAGGGAATGCCTATCCTCTCATAGAAACAGGTGTGAATCTTAAAGAATACTAATACACTCTTAAAGTAAGCAGAAGCTATTTCTTCTGCAAATTTGTGTGCATGCTGCCTTAGCTTTACCTGAGAAATAGCTTACCAATGTTTCAAAAGGACCCCAGATAGCAGTTTTAAAGTTTGGAGGACAGCAAAGGAAGCCATGGATACATTCTGAGTAATGAAATATTCCTCTCTAATGAGATAAATCAACTTTTTTATTGATGATATAAAGCAACAATGTGGTGCAAATGTTTGTCATTATTTGAAGAGTGTTTGGCGTTAAATTGCTTTCCCTTTGCTATTTCAGCTCAAATTTCAGGAGACTAAGTGTCTAGTGTCCACTTACACAAAACAATGTTTTTGTTATAATTGAAGTGGGCAATCTTCTTCCAAAACCATTTCCTTTACCAAATCTCATCTCAGTAAATTAAAAGAATTAAACTACTTTAGGAAAAAAAATGGTGAAAGTTGATTCTTAATGGATCAGCTATGGGAGCATGAATTTATCCTACCATGTCACTAAGCAATGGCAAAAAATGTGTGCTTAATGGTTTATATGGAAGGCAGCATTGTAAGAGTATACTAAGAAAACTGCCAGACATTTCATACACTTTTTTGAAGAGTATACTGAACTCAACAAAATAAGTCTGTATTTGAAATTACTGTACACCACAGAATGGAAAGTTTTAGTTTTTACAGGAACTGTAAAATGTGCATTTTCACTACTGAGCTGCATATGAGTTCAGAGTGTTTCTGTTCAGTCATACACGTTTAGTTTTGGACCTGTACAAGA
Organism: Mesitornis unicolor; assembly: GCF_000695765.1. Taxonomy (NCBI): domain Eukaryota; kingdom Metazoa; phylum Chordata; class Aves; order Mesitornithiformes; family Mesitornithidae; genus Mesitornis; species Mesitornis unicolor. The sequence goes on along the minus strand of NW_010203828.1, from coordinate 8,825 downwards.
GAGAATGGAATACAGGAAATTGATGCTGCAACTGCAGAAAATCAGGCTTAAGAGACTAAGAGGACGGGATGTGAAATACAGACAAAGAGCTTATCTGAGAATTGCACTTCCCAGAAGCTTCCTCTGGGACACTGTGCATACAACCTATTTGAAATGCCAAGGCAAGGCAGTTCTCTAAAGAGGTTCTCCAAGATACTCATGAATACTGATCTGATGTCAGTTCAGCAAATATGCAGCTGGTTGCTCTGCTGATGTATGAAAGTAACTCTTAAAAATGATACCAGTGTTAAGTTCTGGGAGAGTACACTGTAATAAACACATTATCACAATGATCTGCCTTGGCTTTCAGAAGACTTTCTCCTGTACACATATCACTTGGATAAAGGGCATGCAGACTTTTTAAGACATGCTGTTGGTCCTCCCTGGGGGAAGGCATAATATCTGAAAAGACACAGCATGCCACCACATCTCTTTGATCAGACAACACAACCATACAATGATACTGTCAAGGTTGTACGTTTTCTCAAGAGCAACATAACCAGAAGCCCCAAGGAGTTGCAGCTGCCACTATAAATGCAGTAGTTGGGGCAAACAAAAAAAATATCCCAACTATGAAGTAGGCTTCTATGTCAAGAGATTCAAAAGTGCCTGAAGAAGACTGATCAAGATATAAAGAAATCTCCTTTAAAAAACCCTCATAGAAATAAGTAATAGTTGTATAGTAAAACTGGGGGGAAAGGTGAGCTCTGTGGCACAGTTCTTCAGGGGTGAACAAAAGAAAGTTCTTGGCTGCTGTGTGTTCTGAGAGAACTGAGAGACACAAATGCATGGCGAGCAGGAACAAAAAGGGACCACCACCAGCCCTGCATGAAAAAATGTGATGTTCAGAGGTGGATGAATATATCCTGTACCGATAATGTACATGTTCAATATAACTGCACTGACACTTGGGAACGTTTGACAATTTGACTTTTCTTTTTTCCCAATAACAAGAACAAAAATTTTAATGAATGGAGTATTCTGTCATACAGACCAATGCGCAGACCATCTGAAACTCGTACCTCACTCATGGAAAAGACAGTAATCACCTAAATTTGGGTTAGATTTGCATCCTTATTCTTTCAATTTAGTTTACACTGCCAGTGCTTTTCACAGGGATAATCGAGCAGGGAGGAAACCTGTTGATGAGCTTCACATACAGACCGTAAGTCACACACTCAGGAACCACAATCAGAGAACCACCAGATAAAATTTATTTGGTTGTCAGTTTGGACCATATCATCATTATTATTACTCTTCAGTAAATTACCTTAGATCAAGTGGTAGATGGGTTGGGGTGATGTGCATGCAGAATTTGGAAAAAGGTTCAGTAGAAGATCCAGAATGTATACTAATTATACTTGGACACTCTACTTTAGGAATTCTGTTATATCTGTGACTGTTATAATGCAAGGGAGCTAAGCAATCTGTCCTGAGAACCATTTCCATTACTCGCTTACACTAATATTATATGAGATTAATAATTATTTCGTGTCCTTACAATATTTTACTCACTTTTCCAAAAATGTCTTGAAAAATTAAGAAGATAATATAGATAAGACAATAAAAATTGTGTTAAAGTTCACATAATAAGGCCTATGCTTACCCTTAAGCTGTTACTCTTTGTAATGTTGATTTTGATGTTAGGTTCGGGAGATGGATTTCCCCATTGATCACACAGCTGAACAATAAGGGGCTTCTGCAATTCTCTACCATTAATCACTGCAACAGGCTGGAAGAGATACAAATGCATTATACTATAGGTAGGTAGGTAGGTAGGTATATCAGACATCTCTACAGTCCTGTACAGAACATTATACATTTCTAGAGCTGTCATTTCTCACAGTTTTTAGAAGTATCAATACTAAGAAATCAAGAGTTTTCAGCTTTGCATCCTGTGCTCCAAAAAGTTCTGGAAGTAAAAGACCTGCTGATTAGTGACCCCATTGTTTTCTTCCAAACCAAAACTGTTCAACTTACCTTTTCTAACTCTGGCCAGTCCACAAACTGCAATTTAGCAGGGGATCCTGCAGTTAAATTTACTCTGAGAAAGTCAGAAAATTCACGCCAAGCGAAGCACAATTCTTTGCTCCCAAGTAAACAAGGTTTATAGCGAATACCTTTTACTCTCATTGTTAGAGTACTTTCCTATTGAGAAATAAAAAGGATTTATCAAGAATAAATACAGAGAAGCATAATCTATTTTTTCAATATTGTATTTAGTATTAATGCCTGCTAGACACTAATTGCTGTTTTTACTGTGAGACAGTGCACTAAAAATTAAATTACAAGTTCTATTCCAATTGTTAGATTTAAATGGACTTCTTGTGTAAGAAGTGATCGATTTCAAACTCAAGCATTTCTTAGAAATCTGTTTTTCAGAGAATAAGAGTTATGTATAACTTAGTTATATCTAACATATTTTAAAAGGTATAGAAGATATTTAAAATCAAACTATGGCAGACAATATCATTAGTCTATTCTACAAGGTTCTTCAAAAGGTCATAAAATCCACTGTGTCACCATAAACACAGAAGAAAAGACTAAAAACAAATTCGAAGAAAAGACAGAACAAAAGACTAGAAACAAAGCCAACCTGACTCAAGCATGAAGTCAACTGGCCCCCACATTGTATAGCTGCAGCAGTGATAATGTTTTTAATGGATGTTGCTGTATTCCTTAGAACAGGATCATCTGATTTTAATGCTCTAAGTCTCTATCTTCTCACACCTTACCAACTAGTGTTTAATTTGTCTACCTTTCCATGGTTTTGATTCATTTCTGTGCGACAGAATTAAGACAATTACCACACAAAGGCCCCAGAGAAATAAACTATATGGCATCTTATAAATACCTGCCAAGTTATTTTCAAATTTGATTTATCAAGTCCAGGCCCAGAAACTCCTAGGGAATTTACACACGCAGATGTCACTGTCTGAACCTGATTTCCATACTGATCTGTAATCATTACATCTGTTAAAAAAGATGATGATTAAAATTATTATTAAGATGACTACCTTAGCAGCTGCTCTAATGAAACATTATACAACATACAGGATATAAATTTATACAACATAAACAAAATACAGAGAAAATTTACATGAACATCACTAAATCACAGAAAGGCTGAGGTTGGAAGGGACCTCTGGAGGTCACTTGGTCCACCGCCCCTGCTCAAGCAGGGCCACTTAGAGCTGGTTGCACAGGACCATGTACAGATAACTTTTGAATATCCCCAAGGATGCAGAATCCACAAACTCCCTGGGCAACCTGGGCCAGTGTCCGGTCACCCTTGTGTTTCCTGATGCTCAGAGAGAACCTCCTCTGTTTCAGGTTGTGCCCATTGCCTCTGGTCCTGTCACTGGGTACCACTGGAAAGAGCCTGCCTCCATTTTCTTTACAGCCTCCCTTTAAGTATTTATATACATTGATAGGATTCCCCCATCTTGTCAGTATCAAAAGTATCCATATAATCTTAAAATTGAAAGCTGTCTTCCAGCCTGCTAGTTTGTCCTACGCGCTTTTCTTCGCTCACAAACAAGCTTTTAATGTCCCAAAATACTGTGAGAATTTTAAATTTCTTACTATGCTATGTAGCAACTGCATACAGAAACGGAAGGAGAACACAAAGATAGATCCCTAACATTCCTTCCTCTCAGGTTAAAGTTAACCTTGAAATGTTTCACTTTGAAGTCCATGAATTTGAAACAGTCTAAATGTTGTTATGGCCTGTAAGATTTCAGAATACAGGAACCAAACAAAAATGATGAACAATTTGAACTCAGTGTTGAATGTCCCAGTGTACAAACTAAGAGGCAAATTTTATCGGAGAGTAACTCCAGAATTGTAAAATGGCAATTAGAGAAATCTGATCATCCTTCCATGAATGAGAAAGTCAACCTGATTTTTATGTTAAAGCAGTAGAAGATAATTCACTCTTGATGACATTTGTATACATAACAGTCTAATAAACAGCAAAGAAAAAGAAACGTATCTTACAAGAAATAGAAGAGTATGCAAATACTCACCAATTTCACCTTGCAGTTCTTCACCCAACTGCAGTGTGTTTGTTCCTTTTAATTTACATTTAATGTGTCTGGGTTCATCAGGAAGTGGTCTAAATCAGTATATAAAAATTGACTTACAATCATTCTCATGAAGGTTATAATTTCTAATAGCAGGCATGATAAAGCATACAGCAGTTATCACCCATTTGCAGCCAGACTTTTTTTTGTTTTACTTTACTCTTGCACCTATTTAGAAGATCAAGCCTCATGTGCACACAAGTTGCATAGCAGCTTTCACACTGCTTACATAACAAACCATGGCAATGTTACGAGATTTTTACCTTCTCTGTAATAAGTTGCCTCAAAATATTCTACCATAGGTCAGATCATTAGCCAGACAAAGAAGAATTCATGTCTGGAGTATTTTAAATCTTGAAAAAAACCAAAACCCACAACATCCCCAACACCTCTAAGCCAAAGTAACATATAATTGTCTACATATTAAAATATATTTATTACTGAAAATCCAACTAGAATATCAACATAAATCCCGATACACATATCACAGTTTCCCTTACTACAAAAGTATTTGCTGACTTCTTAAGGACCTGATTACAACTAACATAGCTTAAAATTTTTAGTGATACAGTTCTTCCTTAAAAGCAAAACAAAACCAGGACATTACAAATATGGAGAAGATGAACAACCATAAAAAATGAAAATCAGATTTCCATTTCCTTTTTTGCTATGATACAGCAGAAGTCATCAGCCTGAACTATGCCTATTACTACGTCTATTACTATTCTCTTAAAAATAATTTCTGGGATATTTTATAACAACCTCAGCCATCACTGTTGTTTATTTGACAAAGGTTAATATATACTGTAAGTGTATTATGTGCTGGGTCCCCATATGTTTAAGAGTTTTCTGACATCTGTAAGTTATTTAAGAATTATCCAATACAATGTTTTTTATTCCTTTTGTGTGTTCTAAGCTAAAAGTTACATTGAGATCTTTAAAAATCTCATTAGAATGGTACCCAGTTAGTTTTTATGACAACAATACAATAATCCCTAAATATAAGTTCTCTGACTTGAGACTGCTTTTCAATAACAAACAAAAAAATGTATTAAAAATACTCAATAAATCAATCCACTGTTCTACTTCCTTTCAAGAACATTCAGTCTACTTTTCTGCTCTTCATAAAAGAAAACAGAAAATACTACTTAACTGAAAATATTTCTCTGACAGTGCTGCATCATGGACAGCTTTTTACAAGCACTACGCTCCCAATATTCTAAAGAATCTTAATGTTTGGTCATGTAATATTTTTCTACTGCAAATCTGCAGAATGTCAAATCACTGCAAATTTACCCCTGGCATCAGTGTGTTGTGAACCAGTTACTGAATTTTAACCTATTAAGGACACATGAAATACAATAAAGTCATTTACAATCAGAGTCATGTTAACAAACTTTACAAAAGGTAAAATAAGTAGAGCTAACGGTCTAGACTCACTAAGAACGATAAACAGGCAATTTTAAAGTTCAATTTACAGTCTGCCACTCACTGGACTGAGATACCAGTGTAGGCGTCCAGCATTTCACTAGATAAGCACTACCTTTGGCTTCAAAGTAATAACCTCTGTAAGGGTAACAACTAACTTAATAGTTATATTTCTTTTTGGCCATCAGTGACCTGACTTTTCAGTAAGACTAGTTATCCTATTAGCTAATCTTTACTGAAATTTTTCAAAGATGGCAATAATCTCTTTCAGTGTATGTCTACTTACAAAAGTGATTATAGGGCTGAATACAAACAGATCATGATGGAGTATTGCACACAGGTAATGTTCTCATCAGTAAACAATCTGCATAACCAACCTACAATCTGCCCCCAACCTACATTCCCCTGCTAATTTTTCAACTGCTTTCATTATTTCAGCTTCTGTAGAAAGTTTTTTTACCCCAAAAGACAGTTCTGCAATCCTTTGCCAACAATGTAATTCATAAAAAAGTATTTCAAATGAACAGACCTGACTGTGAATGCACTCTCCAAAGACACATGGTCATCAAGATAAGTAATCAGACAGTAACGTACATCTTTTACTGTCGTTGGTACTTTTACATCAGGTAATAATCCCTGAATCAACTGTTCTCTGTTAATTCTAGGTGTCCAGTTAACCTAAAATTAAAATTTCTTAAATTAATCAAATGCTAAATTATTAATGATTAGCTACCTAATGCACATGTGGTCATTCTAAATATGCTGAAGTAACATACAGGCAATAGGAATTTTCAATGGAAAGTCTGTGCACTTTCCAACAGTAACCAAAGCTACCTTCCCAAATACAGAAAATTACTCTAAAAAAAACCAAAACAAAAACACCCGCCAAATAAAAGAAAACATACATTAAGTTTCCCTCACTTTCTTGAGTTAGGAAAGATCTGATTCTGAAAAACCTCACCAAAAGAAAGAGTCACATATTTGGTGGAGCTCTACCTTTGTATTAGGCTCCATATATGTACACAGATGGATAAGATAGGTAAGCAAATCTTCATCAAGGACCATGCCTATTCAAAATTCCTAAATGTTGAAAAGAACACAGATCTGAAGAATCATAACTGTGTTGGAAACATTTTATCGTGTTTAGGAGAAGCACTGGAAATCACTAACCTGCTTTTCATAATACTACCCTGAGGCATTATTTAACATTTCATTAAATGTCTTTATCTCATTAAGGACACAATTTTAATAAAATTATTTAAAAAAAATTATGAAGTGGAGAGTGAAGTTCCCACGTTTAATAATACAGTCTTGAGGAATGTTATTTTGTAGTCTTGTCTCTATGGATTTTAGAGAACCAGCATTGTATCTCTCCCCTATACTATGTTGCTGTTTACTCAAAAGTACTTGCCTTGATTTTTTCTGCCACAGCTGGAGTTATGTTTATCTCTCTTTCGCCTTCATCATACATCTGAAATATAAGGTTGCGCATGACATCACCAGCAACCCAATTAATTTCATCCTGATGTTTAATTTGAATAGCTTTTTGTCCATCCATGCTTAAGATCTGTATTCTTGCAACACGACTGCTAGGAAGAAGTTTAATAATCTTTTCCACTGGTGGCACATCTTTACAACTCTATACAAGGGGAAAAAATAATTAAGATAATAAATATATATATGAATAAATACCATATAATAGCTTATGGCACTACTCTGGATTACCAGGTGTTACCATGTGTCCAAACATGAAATCAGCTTGACTTGTCAAAAGTAAATCAAAAGAATATATCTCAATACTTACAACTTTTAACAGATACAAGAATTGATGCTAGCTATTTAGAAAACGTTCTCATTCCAAAAGTACTATGTTATACAATTTACAAAATACTCCTTAAGAGTAATCATAAGTATCCTGTCATATCTTGACATATTAGTATTTGTTTACACATTTTTCAGGGTAAAACACCACAGGTCTTATTTTCTCCAGCAGTGTGGCTCTCCTGACTATCAGAGAACTGGGATGTTTAACAGCATTTAAAAATTCAAACATGAAGTGATTTAAGATTGAAATGCTACAAAAACCTACTAATTCTTTAACCTTTGAAAAAATATATCCTTCTTCACTGAAATTTTGAGGGATGTTTTACCACACCTACCCTGGGTCTAAATGTTTATGCAATGAAGGCAATTTGTCAGGAGGATCCAGGGAGAAGAACAATCCCAGAAATAATGTACATTTCTGAAACATTCCAGGGATTTCAGAAATAGAGTAAGAGTTGAAGAAAAAACAGAAAAAAATCTCTGCCTTTTTATGATTTCCTAGAGAGGAAAAAGGGCAGCCACTTGATTATCAGGCTTACAGTAACTAAAACAGTAACTTTTGGAAGTTGATTCATAACAGACTTCAGTACACTAGCGAGACAGTAAAAGAAACTGTTTTCAATCTTTTGTTCATACAAACAACACAATGAATACTTACAAGTATTTCAATCCTTGCTTTCAGTATCTGGTCTTTCTTTATATTCTGTACGTGTATAACTGGACCAGTTAAAATGTTTGTCCCTGCATTACTGCAGTCCACAGAATACACAGGAAGGTTTGAAGCACCTAAAAACTATTTAAAATGCAAAATTAAACTCATGTTTCTTTTACAGAACTACTAGGATTATTCCAGAAACGATTACTTGTACAAGCCCAAGTATATATGGGATTATTTACAGATAAATTTGATAATTTCGGTTTTCCAGAAGACTGCAAGATCAACACCTACACTTTTTCCCAGGTGCTAAGAGATATGTTGGATAAAGGAAGAAGTTATAAAAGTAAAATTCACTATCTATTGAACTGTTTTGTATTAACACATAAACACTAGTCCCATTTACCAATATAGCAATAAATTCAATGAAGTTGTTAAATAAACTTTCTTTTTATTAATTTTCTAAAAATCACACATTAAACAGAATGCAAATATCAACACCTCATCATACTACTACAGACCCAGTCTACAGGAAGAGAATGATAACATATAAAGTGTAAATGGAATGCAGATTATTTTGCATTGGAAAAACTTTTTTTATTATTTATTTTTATTTGTTTACCTCTTCTTGCTGGAAGATAAGACTTCACTAGAATTGGAAGTCACTTTCTTGAGTTAAAAAAAAACTAGGTGCAAAAGCGCAAAAGTTTTTCATTTCTAAAAGCCACAGCAACACCTGCATTCTCTTCTGAACTTACATAAGTTGTAGCATTCAGGGACTGCTTCTATGAAGC
>NW_010203827.1:55301-57469 GCF_000695765.1 Mesitornis unicolor | reverse complement strand
GTTGTTGTTTCCCAAGTGCAGGACCCGGCACAAAATAGCACAAAACTATGTGCTGTTAACAGCCATGTTATTTACATTTCCCAGTCTCTTACAGTGGACAGAAATCAGAAGGGACGGGAGGAGGAGAACACATCTGTTTTACCAGTGTCCTGATTTAGGACATCAGCATTTTCCACTAAAGCAGCATCATAAGTTTTCCCAGCATTGAGCTATTTTTGCACTTGTCTTCCCTCTGAATTACCAATGTAGCCAGTTATTTCAGTTTTGTATTAATTTTGAGATACTTAAAGTCTTATTCTTTAGCACAAGTGTGATGTTGAATGGAGGAAGGGCACCCGAAGGACACAAATCTCTAGCAAGAGATCCCTTCTTGCCTGGTTTTCAGCTGAAGAACCAAAGACAACTTGGTTCATCCCAAGAAGCCTGCCTGGAAAGCTGAGTTTCAGCACTTCCCAACAAATAGCTGGCTTTTGGAGGGGAATTTTTCCCCCTTTTTGGAAACACCAAGAGATCTCTTGAAACCTCAGCTGTCCACTGGGACCCAACTGGGGGCAATTAAAGGATGAACACCGAAGCTGCCACTCTGTACTATGGCCCCTGAGCTCTCATTGGAATGCCAGCAGCTAGTATTTCATTTCTGATGCTAGGCATCTGTTAGCAAAGCTGCCTGCTGCTGCTGGAGAATCAAATGACTCAAAGAGTGGATCAAAGTGCTCTTTGGTGCATCTAGCAGAAAGCTTTGGGGAGATGCTAACTCAATCCAATGCACTCTGACCCTTCACTCTCCATCTGGCGCACAATGCCAGGGACAACAAGCACTTACTCATTGCAAAGTTGGGTTTCCTTCTTGCCCACAGTGCATCTCTGAGATCTGACTACAAGTAATCTCATGTTTAAAAACAAACAAACAAAAAACCCCAACAACAACCACCACCAAAAAACCCAACAAAAAACCCCAAAACCTGCCAAAAAAACCCCAAAACCAAACCAAACCAAAAGCAAAAAAAACCCTCAACCACCAAACCAAACCAAACCAAAAAAAACAAACAAAAAACCATGAAAAAAATAGCAAACCTCCTCATTGCCCCTCGTGTTTGCAAAACCATCCTCTTTTTTAAATGAAAACAGTGTTAGTTTTCCTGCCCTGCTGGCAAGTCAGGTCTGAATATTTTTAGTATTTGCACTCGATAGAAAGCAATGAAGAACTCACCTGAGCTGACTTTCAGTGGTGCAAAGAAAACCTGCAAATCCCACCTGGAGTTCTTGGTGGGCATGTACTACAGGACCAAGCTTTGCCTTCACCTTTCCAAAGCCCTCGCCATGCAACCAAGGAGGATTAAACTATACCACTTTCAGTTCGTTATGCCCTATCATCCTTAGGCTACTGACTACACCAGCAGATCAGGTTGCCTAAACAGCTATTAGGCTGCTTAAAATTGTACCAGAGACTATATGAAGCCAGACTGCTCCAAGGTCAGAAAGAACAGGTTAAATTCACCTTACTATATACTACAGCAATATTGCATTAGACACAGTCCAAAAATATACATATCTCTATTTCTTTTATATTTTCTTTTAAATTCTTGAGGAAATATACCTCTTCTGATCCAAGAAGGCATTTCAGAGGTTAATCTCTGCTATCATATTTCACTTCTATACATTTTGATCATGAGGGGTTTTGGGTTTGTTTTTTGAAAGCCCCCACCTTGATTTCACTGCAGACACTTGTTATCAGTGCCAGTCGTCAGAGTGCTGGGACTGCCTTCAGCTCTGCAACACAGACAAGTATCTGCCAGGAATCAGCAGCTTATGGATCCTGTTCCAGTCTACCCTTTCCTTCAAGGTAAAGACGGCTCTGTTATGGGGGATGCTCCAAAAAAAGTATTGCAGATAGAGCTGTTACACGAATGCTCTGCAAAGAGGATCACCTCCAAGCCTAAGTTATATAAATTTCGGTGACCTCTTGTGACATGTTTTGAGATGATGAGTCTCATCTCTATTCTACCAATACAGGATGTGAAGCCATATACCCAAAAACTTGTGTATGACCCCCAAATACAGCCCCATGCTCTTATTTCCATAATCACTTCAAATGAGAGGAAGAAGTTCCAAGCTGTGCTCAACTCCCTGGAAGTTCCGAAGCCTAGGAACACATGTTTGAATTTCGT